>NW_025886921.1:0-35168 GCF_002878395.1 Capsicum annuum
TCAAAAATATGATTATATTCATAAATCCAAAACGCTTTTTCTTAAAACATGATTTCTAAGCACATGAGATTTTAGGAAAACCCCGCGTACCTCAAAATAGGGAAACAATGGGTGTTTCTTGAAGCCTATGATCTGGGAATTTCGAATCTTCAATCAATTTTGAAAACCCACGGTTGAATCTTGAGTTTCTTGAAGTTCTTGTTTGAAACTCTAGAGAGGATTCTTGATGATTTTGATGAAAATAGGGTTAAGTTGCTCAAACATACCCTAAATCCTTTGTTTGGACATTTTTAAAGGCTAGGAAAAAGTCAAAATTACCCTTAATAACTCCTAAACGGAACTGAAAATTTGAACTTAAAAACCCAATTTCGAGTGCCACCGGGATGCGCCACAATTGTGGTGGTCCACTGGAATTCGACGAGTGGGAAATTGGGTGCCTCCACGATGCGCCACCATTGCGGAACCCCACTGAAATTTGACGATTGTCAATCTGACCCTCTCCGCGATGCGCTAGACACCAAAATGACGATATTTACGACTGGAACATTAAATTATTCATAATTTCTTCACCGAGGGTCCATTTTGGACGAATCTTATATCGTTGGAAAGATAATTTAGTCATCTATGTAATGAAAGGTGAAATCTAGGAAATTCCATATGAAAATTAATTTACATCATTCTAGAAGCTAATGATTAGACCTTCTATGGATGGAATTTAGCTAAGAAGACATCGGGGTGTTACAATATTCCCCCCTTGGGATCATTCGTCCCTGAATGATGATGCGGAACACAGACAACCACGATTTCAAGCATACTAAAGCATAGAAAGATTTAGGCAAGGATTGTACCTTTAACTCTGCTATCTAATGGGTTAAAAAGGTGTGGGTATCTTGCTCTCATGTCGTCTTCTAATTCCTAAGTGGCTTCTTCAACCTTCTGATTTCTCCACAACACCTTAATTGAAACTATTTCTTTACTTCTCAACTTTCGGACCTGACAATATAGGATTTCAATAGGTTCCTCCTCATATGATAAGGAGGTTGTTACCTTGATCTCTTCTACAGGCAACACCAAAGAATGGTCTCCAATTCATTTCTTCAACATGGATATGTGAAATACCGGATGGACAAAACCCAAACTGGCAGGCAATTCTAACTCATACGCAACACCAACTATTCTCCTCAAAATCTGGTATGGTCCTACATAGCGAGGACTCAATTTACTTTTCTTCCCGAATCGGATGACTCCCTTCATAGGAGAAACTTTTAGGAATACCCAATCACCAACCTCGAACTCCAAATCTCTTCTCCTAACGTCGGCATATGATTTTCGATGACTCTGAGCTGTCTTAAGTCGTTCCCTAATAACTTTCACATCTTCCATCACTTGATGAACAAGATCAAGCCCAAACATCTGCATCTCACCCACTTCATACCAACCTATTGGTGACCTACATCTTCTCCCATACAATGCCTTAAATGGCGCCATCCGAATACTGGAATGGAAATTGTTATTATACGTGAACTCTATCAATAGAAAGTGCTCTACCCTACTACCTTTGAAATCAATCACACAGGCCCTCAACATGTCCTCAAGGGTCTGAATGGTGCACTCAGCTGCCTATCGTTCTGAGGGTGAAAAGCAGTACTTAGGTTCACTTGGGTACCTAAACCTCTCTGAAAAATCTCCAAAACTGAGAAGAAAACTGTGTACCTCGGTCGGATATGATGGACACAAGTGCACCATGCAAATAAACTATTTCTGCAATGAATAGCTTGGCATAATCCTCACCCGAATAGTTAGTCTTGACAGGTAGAAAGTGAGCTGACTTGGTCAGTCTATCTACAATCACCCAACTGGAATCGTACTGGTTTTGGGATCTCGGAAGTCCTGTAATGAAGTCCATATTAATCATCTCTCACTTTCACAAGGGCAAAGCTATCTCTTGGGAAGAACCACCTGGCCTTATATGTTCTACTTTAACTTGTTGGCAATTCAAACACTTGGAAACAAAGTTAGCCACATCATACTTCATATTATTCCTCCAATATATAGATTTCAAATCATGGTACATCTTAGTAGAGCCTGGGTGAACAACATATCTCGAAATGTGAGCTTCATCAAGGATTGTATTCCGCAAACCATCCTCATCTGGTACACATAATCTACCCTGGTATCTCAAAATACCATCACCACCAATCTCAAAAGACATCACCTTCTGCTGACCCACATCATTCTTAATTTGCATCAAGATGGGATCTTCATCCCGATTCTCTTTAACTTCCGCACAAAAGGAAGACGTAGCTATCTCATGAACAACCATTCCCCCATCTTTGGAATCCAAGAGTCGCACTCCTAGATTTGCAAGCTAGTGAATATCTTTCACCATATCTCTTCCCTTCCTCAATATGAGAAAGACTGCCCATAGACAATCTGCTGAGGGTGTCAGTGTCACGACCCGAACCGGGACCTTGGCCGTGACGAGCATTCCGAACCATGAAGGCCCAAAACCCCCCTATCTATCTGGAAATCATGCACATAATTCATATGATAAAAGAAATGCAGAAGACTCATAATACTACGGAAACATGGTCATAAGTCAAATGAAATCAATAATGGGAAATAATTTCCCACAACATCTATCGACATCTGAAAATCGTCTGCAAAATCTATACTACATGACTAAAACAAACAACTGTTTGAAAACTGGGACAAGGCCCCAAGTAAATCCAAAACTATTAAATGATAAATAAACTGCCAGACATCAGGCCTTCCGGAATATAGAAGGCTCACCACTTGTCTCTGCAAAACTAACTGAAGAATCTATTGATTTTCTTGACCCCTAGACTGTGCCTCCGAACCTGGGAGGGAAAGGGGTCAATACAAAGTACTGGTATGCTGAGTAATCCAAAACAAAGTAGAGATTTTTATATAAAATAAATGAGAGATGATATAAAGAACATTATTGTAAAATGATTTCAAAAATACATGGGCATTGTATAATGATTTTTCAACAAAAATGCAACACATTTGAGCTAGGTGGTACACCCTACAATTTCACATTTACACCAACTGTCAAATCTCAGTTGCCGCCGAGATTAGAGTATAAGTGAGGGAAAGACACAAAAGATCACACAACAAGGTGTCTCGACCCAATCGATTATGGTAGTGCACAAGATCAAAAAGCAAGGCTCCTAACTATAGTCCTAATTTGGGATGACATAATATCAGGTATACAAGATCACACAGCAGGGTACCAAGTTCCCGAGTCGGCAAACACGGTTTCCAGCATAGAGTTATTTGACTCGTGCTTTCTTTAGGTGACCACCTGTCTCACAAAATCAATGCATTAAACTCATTTTAATCAATCACATGTCATACTCTATAGGGTATCTTCATACCCGACTTGCAAGTCATCAATATCACATCAACTTTCCATCTTTTGATACTATTTCCAACATGCACATATGTATGACTTTCATACCATTAAACACATACACCATGGTTCTCAATATGCAATCATTCAAGAAGTTAAATCATTTATGAGTAATGTCATATAAATTGCAAAACTCATGCTCTCAATGGTTCAACACAAGTGTAATATGGGGTATAAACATTATCATAGGGAATTTAGAAAATTCACACCTCGTGTACATCGTACCCTTTCAAAATTTTAGGTCATGAGTTCACAATTCAACTATCTAAATACATTCAAACAAACAACCCCATGGTATCCCAATATTTCTTTCAAAATCATATATCAAAACATGTTATTTGTATCAATTGAAAACCCCCATTTGTAAAAACATATATATACTTGTATAAATTTAAAGTCTTGTGTAAGTTCCTTTTTGAAAACATGTCCATGAGCTTTAGGATAACCCCACGTACCTCCATTTACGAAATTAACGGGTGCTTCTTGATGCCTACGATCTGGGGATTTCAAATCTTCAATTGATTTTAACCCCACGTACCTCCATTTACGAAATTAACGGGTGCTTCTTGATGCCTACGATCTGGGGATTTCAAATCTTCAATTGATTTTGAAAACCCACAGTTGAATCTTGGGTTTCTTGAAATTCTTGTTTGAAACCCTAGAGAGAATTCTTGATGATTTTAATGAAAATAGGGTTAAGTTGCTCAAACATACCCTAAATCCTTTGTTTGGACATTTTTAAAGGCTAGGAAAAAGTCAAAATTACCCTTAATGACTCCTGAATTGAACTGGAAATTTAAACTTAAAAACCCAATTTTGGGTATCACCGCGACGCGCCACAATCGCGGTGGTCCACTAGAATTTGACGAGTGGGAAATTGGGTGCCTCCGCGATGCGCCACCATCACGGAGCCCCACTGAAATTTGACAATTGTCAATTTGACCCTCTCCGCGATGGGCTAGACCCCAAAATGACGAATTTTACTATTGGAACTTTTAATTATTCATAACTTCTTCACCGAGGGTCCATTTTAGACTAATCTTATATCGTTGGAAAGCTAATTTAGTCATCTACATAATGAAAGGTTGAAATCTAGGAAATTCCACATGAAAAGTAATTTAGATCATTCTAGAATCTAGCTCTTAGAATTTCCATGGACAAAACTTAGCTAAGAAGACATAGGGGTGTTACAATGTCCCCTCCTTGGGATCATTCATCCCCGAATAATGATGTGGAACATAGACAAGCATATTCCAAGCATACTAAAGCATAGAAAGATTTTGGTAAGGGTTGTACCTTTAACTCCTCCATCTACTGGGTCAAAAAGGTGTGAGTATCTTGTTCTCATATCGTCTTCTGATTCCCAAGTGGCTTCTTCAACCTTTTGATTTCTCCACAATACCTTAATTGAAACTATTTCTTAACTTCTTAACTTCTGGACCTGAAGATCTAGGATTGCAATAGATTCCCCTTTATATGACAAGGAGGCTACCATCTTGATCTCTTTTACAATCAACACCAAATAATGGTCTCCAATGCATTTCTTCAATATGGATATGTGAAATACCGGATGGACAAAACCCAAATTGGCAGGCAATTCTAACTCATACACAACACCACCTATTCTCCTCAAAATCTGATATAGTTCTATATAGCAAGGACTATATTTACCTTTCTTTCAGAATCGCATAACTTTCTTCATGGGAAAACCTTCAGAAATACCCAATCTCCGACCTCAAACTCTAACTCTCTCCTTCTAACATCGACGTAGGATTTCTGACAACTCTGAGCTGTCTTAAGTCGTTCTCTAATAAGCTTCACATCTTCTATTGCCTGATAAACAAGATCAGGCCCAAACATCTGCATCTTACCCACTTCATACCACCCTATTGGTGACCTACATCTTCTCCCATAAAATGCCTCAAAAGGCGCTATCTTAATACTTGAATGGAAACTATTATTATATGTGAACTCTATCAATGGAAAGTGATCCACCTAACTACCTTTAAAATCAATAACACAAGCCCTCGACATATCCTCAAGGGTCTGGATGGTGCGTTCCGCTTGCCTATCCGTTTGGGGGAGAAAAGCAGTACTTAGGTTCACTTGGGTACCTAAACCTCTCTGAAAAGATCTCCAAAACTGAGAAGAAAACTGCGTACCTCGGTCAGATATAATGGATACAGGTGCCCCATGTAAACGAACTATTTCTGCGATGAACAGCTTAGCATAATCCTCTCCTGAGTAAGTCCTGATAGGCAAAAAGTACGCTTAGTCAGCCTATCAACAATTACCCAGATAGAATCATACTGGTTTCGGGACTTTGGAAGTCCTATAATGAAGTCCATATTTATCATCTCCCACTTCTATAAAGGCCGAGCTATCTCTTGGGAAGTACCTCCTATCCTCAAATGTTCAGCCTTTACTTGTTGATAGTTCAAACACTTGGAAACAAAATCAGCTACATCACGTTTCATGTTATTCCACCAATACAAAGTTTTTAGATTATGGTACATCTTAGTAGAGCCCGGGTGAACAACATACCTCAAAGTGTGTACTTCATCAAGGATTCTTTCCCGTAGTCCATCAACATACGGGACGCACAACCTACCCTGATATCTCAGAATACCATCACCACTAATTTTAAATGACATTACCTTTTGTTGACCCATATCTTTCTTGATTTGCATCAAGATGGGATCTTTAACCTGCTTCTCTTTAACTTCAGCACAAAGGGATGACTTAGCTATTTCATGAACAATCACCCCTCCATCTTCAGAATCTTAGAGTCATACTCCCAGATTTGCAAGGCGGTGAATATCCTTTACCATTCCTCTTTTCCCCTCTTCAACCAGAGAAAAACTGTGCATAGACAACCTGCTAAGAGCATTGGCTATAATATTTGCCTTGCCCGGATAGTAATGCAGGCTTATATCATAGTCTTTCAAAAGATCCATCCAACGCCTCTGCTTGAGGTTCAATTCTTTCTGTGAGAAAACATACTGCAAACTTTTGTGGTTAGTATAAATAACAACATGCACTCCATAGAGATAATGCCTCCAAATCCTAAGTGCAAACACCATGGCTGCTAACTCTAAGTCATGAGTGGGGTAATTTCGCTCATGCACCTTTAACTGCTAGATGCATAAGCTACTACCTTACCATGTTGCATCAATACACAACCAAGTCCCACATGGGATGCATCACAGTATACCACAAAACCATCTACACCCTCAAGAAGATTCAAAACAGGAGCAGTAGTCAGCTTGTCTTTCAACTTCTTAAAACTATTTTCACATAAGTTAGACCACACTAACTTCACCTTTTTTTGATTCAATTTAGTGAGCGGAGCAGCTATGGAAAAAAACCTCTCTACGAACCTTCTGTAATAACCCGCTAAACCTAAGAAGCTCCAAATATCGGTTGGAGTCATGGGTCTGGTCCATTTTCTCACTGCCTCAATCTTTTGGGGATCCACTCTAATACTGTCACTAGATATAATATGCCCCAAAAAGGCAATAGCATTTAGCCAGAATTCACATTTGGAGAACTTAGCATATAACTAATGATCCTTAAGGGTCTGAAGGATAATTCGGATGTGATTGGCATGGTCTTCCTCACTTTTGGAATAGATCAGAATATCGTCAATGAACACTATGATGAACAAATTTAGAAACTGACAGAACACCCTATTCATAAGATCCATAAAGGCTGCAGGGGTGTTAGTCAACCCGAAGGACATGCCTAATAACTCATAGTGACCATATCGGGTTCGGAAGGCTGTTTTAGAAATGTCTGACTCCCTAACCTTCAACTGATGATAGCCCGAACAAAGTTCTATTTTTTGAAAAATATTTAGCACCCTGAAGCTGGTCAAAAAGATCATAAATCCTAGGAATAGGATATTTGTTTTTAATAGTGACCTTATTCAACTGGTAGTAGTCTATGCACATACGAAGGGACCCATTCTTCTTTCTCACAAAAAGTATGGGTGAACCCCATGGGGAAACACTAGGATGAATAAAGCCTTTGTCTGGGAGGTCTACGATCTGTTCTTTTAACTCTTTCAGTTCTGCGGGAGCCATTCTATATGGCAGAATGGAAATAGGATGATTTTCTGGCAATATATCAATGCCAAAAATTATCTCCCTATCAGGTGGTATCCCTGGGAGATCTTTGACAAAAGACTTCTAGAAACTCATTCACTACAAGGAATGACTGAATTGTCCACTCAATTGGTGACTCATTCGGGAAATAAAAAGTAACCTTTTGGGTTATGCAATCAACTGTGGCATAACACTAATAGAGCCATTCCATCCCAAGAATAGCATCAAAGTCTACCATATCAAGTTCTATAAGGTCTGCCACAGTATCTCGGCTAAGAATAGACATATTGAATTGTGTCCACCTAGTGTTGAAGCTATTGTATTGAATGAAAGTAGATCGTCATGTGAAAATTATGTTGATCAACTTATGTGTAAAACTTTCCCACCACTTGAGATATATGTGATATGATTAATGAATCTCAAGTGAGTGAAGAATTTGAAGATGTTGGTTAAGGACAAAGGAGTGAACCCGTGAGCCTATATTGTTGTAAAGATTCTAATATTTGCTTGACTCATAGGGTTAATCATGTGCTTGACATATCTTTGAAAACTGATTTTGCTTGTACTCCTTTTCATGACATCCCACCCGTTCTTGACAAATATGGTGACTTGAATTGTGATCTCTTTGATGTTTATGGTGGTTTGTGTCTACTCGAGGACCATAGGGAAAATATGTCATTGTCTCTTTGGGGTGTTGCTTATATATGTGCATCCATGTTTGACACACTTGTATTTAAGTTATGTGAACCACAACTTGAGGATGCCAAGTTGTATTCTTGTTTGTAGAAGGGTCCAAGGATGTAAAAAACTTCTTGTCACCTTTATGGGGTTGGACAAGTTGAAGTATCTTGTAGGACTCTTGGGAGCGTGCTTCACATCATTTGTAGAGGGAAGCCGAGTTCTTAGGTAAACTACTTGACTTGTATTATATTGTTGCATGGTAGTTTCCCTATTCTCCCTATTGGTATAACTCCCTTGATGGAATGCCTTTCCTCGGTAAGTGGTTGGAAGGAGAGAGGTCCTACGTGCTTGCAATGTCCTTTTCTCGCATTGTGTGTTCCTACTTGTGAATACATCATAGATGAGAATTGTGTCTTTGGTGCCTTTCTTCACTACCTATATGCATATGATTATATTCATGATATTGTTGGATATACATTGTTTGTTTCCTCTTTGATTTTGTAAGGTACGGATTCGAGGTTGAATCCTTTTCAAGAAAGGGAGGATGATACGAGTACAATCACGTAGATGGAATTATGAAGGCGTACGTTAGACATGAGGCTTGGTGTGTGCAATGAAGTACAAAGGATCACCTAAATGGACACCAAAATAGTCCACTACATACACTAAAAGGGCCAAATCAGTCCACTACATATACTAGAGGGGTGCCCCTTCACTAAGGGGACTTTTGGTCATTTTACCTATTATTTGTAATACACTATAAATAGAATAATGTAGGGTTTCATTAGAGAGATTTTGATGAATATTATTATTTTATAACACTTAAACATTCCCTCTCTAAGGAGAGAAGACCACCAATCCAAAATTGTAACTAGGGAAATCAACTTGAGTGTGGAATTGCTCGTGTTGGATTCAAGCTTGGAAACGTTGCATGCTTGGGAGATTGGGGTCACTCTTGTGCCAACGTAAGAGTTAGGTATTTGATGTGTGTGATGTTAAAGGTCCAAGAGTGGAATAGGCTTTTGGGTTGTTAATATTATACCTTCAATTTGTCTAACTATCTATCCTTTTGTTTCTTTGTAATCGTGTAGTAATGTTGATGTTGTAACCGTGTGTTTGTGTTGTTAATGTGGAATCTGAAATTAGTCTATTGTTCATCTTGTTCTTGTTGTGTTGCTACTGTTTTGTTGTTATTATGCCATTGTGCCTTGTATTCTTCTTGTTGGTAGTGAATCTGAGAGGGGTCACCAAAAGAGGTCCTCGGTTTCTTGGCTAGTGGACTGATTTTGGTGTTTGTTTCGTGTTTCCTTGTCTTTCTTGTATCAGACTCCAACACCCCCTGAACGCCCAGGGCTGGAAATCTCGAACATGGACAATATAAGACAGGGGGGCCAACATCGGAAACAATGAACTGGGTGGTCCTAGCTCTGATACCATGATAAAGAAATGGACCTTGGGCCTAACTCACCCTCAAAAGCTAGCTCATGAGGGGAGGATTGCCCAAGACCATATAAGGAGACCAATGACCCTTTCACCCACCGATATGGGACTCCAACACCCCTCGCACGCCTAGGGCTGGACATCTGGAGCATGGACAATAGAAGACAGGGGCCCAACATCGGAAACAATAAAATGGGTGGGCCTAGCTCTGATACCATGATAAAGAAATGGATCTTTGGCCTAACTCACCCTCAAAAGCTAGCTTATGATGAGAGGATTGTTCAAGACCATATAAAGAGACCAAGGACCCTTTAACCCACTGATGTGGGACTCCAACACTGAGTTTATAATAGCCTACCCCAGATTACCTAGATTCTCCCTGCCTAACGCAATTATAAGAATACAACAACAAAAACAACAACATCCCACAATAAAACTAAGTGGAGTCTTGGAAGGGTAAGTGTACGCAATCCATACCGCCACCTCAAAGGTGAGATAGAGAGGTTGTTTCTAATAGACCCCCGACTCAAGATAATACTACCTAATTGTAAGAATGTTAATATTATTAGGATGAGTAATATAATTATTGTTCCTATAATTTTGATCAGCTTTCTAATTAGATTAAATTAAACCTAATTATCTCTGTCACTGTGTTCTTTTCTTTTTTCTTTTACATTTTGTGACAGACAAGTGAGGTCCCATTAAAATTAATTTATGCTTTTGCTTTTTAGACTTCTGTAAATACTATGCATCAACCACTAGAGCTGGCATAGTGGTTCAACACTATGTCCCTTAAGCTAGAGGTCGGGGGTTCGATCCCCACCTCTGGCGAATGGAGAAAACTCTGTGGCCAGTTCCCTACCGCTTAGTGCGCTGACCGAGGAACGAAGGTTAGTCTCACAGCTGCCGGCTGTGGGAATACCTTGGGAAACCAAAAAAAAAAAATACTATGCATCATTTTTTTCTATAACTTTTTTATTAGTGCTGAAAGGAGAACAACTACTTATTCACTAAGCTTAAATTTCAAACTTGTCGTTCTAAATATATCATGCTATTTGTGTGGACAAGTTTCTACAAATGTGTGTTGCACGTTAATACCATAACTTTTGTTAATATTATATCTAGACGGAGAAATAAGAAAATAGTGTCAAATAAAAATGAAATGAAAAAAGGTTTGTTTCTTATGAGAAATTGTGATTAGCTTTCTAATTAAATTAAGCTAAACCTAATTATCAATCCTATGAGTGTAACCTTTTGGACTTTGTGGAAGACAAGTGATCAATTCTTTTGCTTTTTAGACCTTCATGGCAGTAGCACCAACTTACCTTTATAATTTTTTAATATATGATTTTTTATAATACTGAGAATATATTCTCCATTTACTCCAACCAACACGAGATGATTTGGTATTTTTATAAACATTACTCTCTTTTTTATATGGATATTTATATTATCAATACTCATTTATCTACTTGTTTTTATGTCTTTCAACATTTTTTTTCGTAAACTATTCATTGATTTTCCAAACTGTAGAAGTATTATTGGACATCTACTTTTAGTACGTTGTAAAGTAAAGATGAATGGAGAGAGTAGTTACTATCTCAGAAAGTCATTCCAACTTTCTTCCAAAAGCAAAGTGATTTTCTGACCATTTGACCAATGACTCTACTAATAAGTAAAGGGTGTGTTTGGTATGGAGAAAAATACTTTTAAATTTTCTCATATTTGACAGTAAGTTCCCGCTACGCACAGGATCTAAAAAAAGGCTGAACCACAAAGACCTATTATACACCTTCTTACCTGCATTTGTAATTTGCTCTTGCTTGGTTGCTCAATATTTTCAAAACACTTTTTCTAGTAAAAGTGTTATCTGATTAACTTCCAAACTATTTTAATAATAAAGTGTCATACAAAGTGAGCAGTAGTGAAAGTTTGATTAACTTTCTTCCCCTTTAGACTTTGATTAATACTTTTGCTTTATAGACTCACTTTTTGGAATGCTATGTATCATTTTTTTCTTTAACTTTTTTAGTGTAGACACATAATTTTGTCCCTCCCCGAAAGTATTCTTACCATTTTATCCTCGTCTTAGTGTGTGCCCTCACCCGTGTGATAATCCCTTCACAAAAAGACAAAAATAACAATTCCTAACTAATTTTATCTTATTCTAACAACCCCTCCCTATTAAAAATGACACATCACCATCACCACCCTAACTACCCATGTGATCTCCCCCTCCTTTTTCTTGTCCACAAAGAAAGAATATATGGGGGACCCACCAAAATTCCCACATCATAACAAATCCATGCCCATTATAAAAGAAAAATTCTAAGAGGAAAAAAGGTGGCTCATTCTTTGATCATCATCTTCTCCACAATAACAACAATCACAAAATAATCTTCCTCACAAGAACAACAACAAAAAAAAGGGCGTCGGTGAACAGTAACCAGTGAACAGTAATGGTGAACAGTATCGGTGAACAGTAACGGCGTGAAAAGTGACGGTGAACGGGTCATTATTTGTCGAGTTGGATTGTTGGTGTTAAGGTTCGGCTCAAGGTTTCCGGGTGCGGACTCTCTTTATTCAAATAACATTGAGTTTGAAAGCTTCAAATTTAAGGTCCAATTCTTTCTTTTCTTTCATTTAATTCTTATGTGATTGTGATTGCGTGTGATTCGATACCGTGGTTTGTTTGTTGATGTGAATTGTTGGTGACATTTGGGTGTGTGATGTGCTAAGCATGATTGGTGAATTTTCATTATTCTCGATTGGTGGATTGTGTATTGAAATGGGTTAATCACGTAGTTGAGAATGAATTAGGGTGGGGATTAAAAATAGAGGAAAATGAATATTGATTAATTTTGATGTATTGATAATGTTGAACATGATAGAATTGTGATATGTTGAACTTGGTAGGCAAATGTAGGCCGGGTATGCAAATTTAGGAATAACGATTTGTTGGAGTGTTTGAATATGTGCGTGAATGGTACTTTCTACTTTATTGCACGAAAAGTTTAAATTGTACTCATTTGACCATGGAATGCCCCGAAGGATTTGTATTAATTTATCCGGGGAATGCCCCGAAGTAGCATGTACGCAAAGGAGGCTCGTGATCAAGGCCCAGAACGTCGGGTGGAGTTTAGTTTAGGATTAGTTTAGAATAGAATAGGTTTTATATTTCAGCACCTCTTTTATTTTGGATTGTATAATTTGGACTGAACATTATTTTGGTTTGTTTTGAATTTTGTGGGATTTGTTTGTTTGCTTGTTTTGTGTGTTTATGTGGTTTGTACATTTGTAATGTCAAATTAGCCGATACGCTCCACCAAGAGACTGTGGTCAAACCATGGGATCGAGGGGTGTCTAACACCTTCCCCTCGGTCAACAGAATTCCTTAGCCGGAATCTCTGTTCGCGGATCAGTTTTTAGAGTCAAACCGTTTCGAAAAGAATTTTCCAAAGTTGACTTGGCACACCGGATTAAGCCAAGTGGCGACTCTGAATAAGAAAAAATAATGTAAATAATCTTTTTTTTTCGAAACAAATTTTTTCATTTTTGTCACCTTAATAATAAAATCCTTTCAAAACTAAAATACGATCTTTTGGATGTTGAAAAAGGGGTGTGACAGCTCTAGAGACTCTGCTGGGGAACTTTTTAGAATTCGAGCTTATTTCTTGGAGTCGTATCGGCTTTGTTTGGCATCATGGGTGTATAAACGTTGTTTGTGATTATTGTTTGTGTTATTGTTATCACTGTTGTGCATTTCTGTGCTCTTTGTTTACAGTTTTTTTTCTTTATGTGTTACCGCTTTATATCTGGCATCATTTGCATAACCCGAGTCAATTCTTTCTGCAACAAGCCCCGGAGTGCACGTCGTGCGCACGAACTCTAGTTGAGTCACCCTTATTTTAGGGGGGAAACCGTTGGATATATGGAGTAGGTGGAAAGAAAAGCAGCCACTATCGACTATATGCTCCCCCGAACGGCCTTGTTAGTAAACCACAACGTAGGTCAGCCTTTAGGTCATTCTTATGTGCATCATATTGAGACCTAGCAGGTCCCACACGGTCCTTTGTAGGAGACTCACCTTTAAAGCATCCCCATGTGCTAAATGTTGCATCTTTAAGGGTAATGTGGTCATTTGACAGACTGATTCGGGGAAAGCATGTGTTAGAAAAAAAAAAAGGTGAATCAAAGAAGAGTTTCGTAGTTTTTAGGTTCTTTATGGCTTTTGTTTTCCACAATTCAAAAATTCAAAAAGAAAGAAAAAAAAATCAAAAAGATTTTCCTTTTGTTTCCTTTAGCAAGCTTTCACAATTCGAAAACTCCAAAAAGATATTTTTAGGGGCTTTTTATAAAAGAAAAATTCAAAAAAAGGTGGTAGAAGTTTTGTACATTTCATTTAACAAAAATACGAAAAAGATTTTTTCTTTCATGTCTTTGGTCGTGTCTCAAGTCAGGGTGTCATCTATTATTTAATCATTAATTGTTCAATCTGGATGAACTACGCACCCCTGATTCTCCTCTTTTGGGAGTGAGATACGTAGGCAGCCTATTGTTGGTTCGGGGATCTTATTTAAAAAATTCAAAAAGATTTTCTTCACTCTTTATTTAGAGTAGGTGTTTCATACATATCTTGAAAAGAAAAATACAAAAAAAAAAAGATTTTCCTCAATAGTCGTAGGTTTCATTTTTGGTTGATCTTATTTCAAAAGTTCAAAAAGATTTTCTTCACTCTTTATTTAGAGTAAGTATTTCATATAAATCTTTAAAATAAAACTACAAAAAGATTTTTCTTTAATAGGTTCAAGTTTCATTTTCATATGAAATTCAAAATTGAAAATCCAAAAAGATTTTTCTTTGGTAATCATAGGTTTCATTTTGTATAGGAATTTTAAACGTGAAAATGCAAAAAGAGTCTATTCTTTTGACAATTTGTTATTTTCTTCTCTTTTTAAAGTCTCAAGAAAAGAAAAAAGAAAGAAAAAAGTTTAATTGGCCATTTTGGCAAAACTTCACGAACTACGCACACCTGATTCTCCTTTTTCGGGGGTGAGATACGTAGGCGCCCTTCTTGGGTTCGGTGATTTTTTTCTAAAAAAAAAAAGGGGTTTTGAAGAAAAAATGTTGAACTCTAACATATTTTTTACCTCTTGTTCAGTTAGTTTAAGGTGGTTGGTTTGTGGCTTCCTGGCTGGTCCTCCACATCATACCAAATCCAAGGAAGGGTTAGTTGTGTCCAACAAGGATATAGAGAGTGGCATCATGGATGAAACAAAGAGTCAGGGAATTGAGAGTTTAAAGGAAGAGAATTTGAGACTGAGACAACAAATGATGGAAATGTACCGAGCTTGGGCCAGTGGGCTGCCTCCACCTCCGTTCCCCACTTTTGTCCCTGCAAATACCTTGAGTCTTCCACCAAAATTGGAAAGTCAGTTTTTTTTACTATTGTTGATACATCACATCATGCCGTAGAATCCATTTCACGTCAAATGCACCCCAATGCTTCCGCCTCTTATTCTTTAGCTCCTCAGTATAAGCCTACCATATTCATAGCACCACATACCGTCTGTGCTTTTATTGCTCAACCTTCTACTAAGGCTTCCACATTGCCTATTAATCCAACAGTTGTGCTTCCCCAATCTGCTAGTGGACCCATGTTCAAGGCTCCTGATGGTCATTGCTATACTCTTGATCCTACAGTTAAGTTAAGAGGAACACCAAAATTTCTTACCAAGAAGCCTAGCATACCAGAAAAATCAGAGAAAATGGTGGGGAAAGTGAAGAGTGTAGTAAATGCTATGAAAAATTCCCTAGGACCTGCAGGTAAAGAAGATGTTTCATACAAAGACTGGGGCATGCCTTTAAGTGCTAACCTTTCTCCAATCTTTGAGATGTCATAATTTGAGGAGAAAGATAGGCATGAGGAATCCGTGAAACATTTGGGAAAATACTGTAATCAATTAAGGGAACCTGGAGGGAAAGAGAATGAGGAAGATGCATATTCTATTGTAGTTGGACGGCGAGCACGGTCAAGAAGACCCCGTTGTCATCACTCTCAGTCTCAAACCCAAGTTCATGCCCAAGCTTCATATAATCACTCCCAAAATTTATTATACTCTGCTCTTCCACCTTCATATCCAGTATATAATGCACAACCATATGTTCAACCCCCATCTTACCCATAGCGGAACATACCAATTCCTTAGAGTCGTCCTCTAACTCCACAAACATACCAAAACCCTTCTAAGCCTGATTTTTTATCCAAGCCAAATGATGAAATGAGGCAGAAGTCGAGAGATAGCTTTACACCAATTAGAGAGTCGTATGCCAATTTATTTCAAAGATTGGTACAATGGGGCATGATCACTCCTCTCCTTAGGTGCACTCTTAATTGGTGTTCAAGAAATTTTGATCCTAATGTACAATGTGCATATCATTCTGATGCTTAGGGTCATAATATTAAAGATTGTCGAGGTTTGAAAAGAGGAATTGAAAAGATGATTGAAGATGGATCAATTATGGTGCAGAACATTGATAATGAGGGAAGCTTTAGTCATGCTCATATGCAAACCAGTGGCTAAGTTGTCAGGCTGAGCAATTGAGAAGTCACCTCCTCTTCCTACTAGAAAGAGGTTTGGTAGTTTGTTTTGTCTTCTTTTTTATTTTTTGAATTATTTCAGGATTGTAGTTCGGGATCCATCTTGTTTTTTCCCTTTGTCATTTGTGTTCAAACCCTTCTATCTTTTATTCAACTAAATGAAGTGTCCCTTTTTCCTTTATGTTTTAAATATGTGTTGTTTGTTTGTTTTCTTTATACAGTATAATTTATGTTGATTCTAGTGATATGACATACGTACGGAGTCTTCAGCCATATCTTAAAATACAATTTAACCATGAAACATTAGATCAGAGGGCTAAAGTTAGGAGAAAGATCTGAGAAAATAGTAGAGTGCTGAAACATTTGGTGACAAGTTAAAGCCTTTTCTGAAAATTAAGGTAATTATTTTGAGAATCACATGAATAACTTGGTCATCAATTGAAAAACATAGCTCTATTAGGTCAAACAGTGTCTGTTGATCCTATCAAGAGGAACAGATTGAAAATCAACTCCACAAAAGCATGAGTCATTCAATGTGAGGGATGTACAACAAATATAGAGTTGTATGTTTGATAGGTATAGAAAAGAGGTGACACACATGCTTGGGGAAAGTTAGTGTTGTAAAATATGTCATAAGTGATGTTGATCATGCACTGTCACATTGCATGCTAGGTACTAGTATTTTCAAGGATTGATATGGCGAAGGCATTTTATTCTGCTATCCAAACATTGTGTCATCCTTTGTTTACCCCATTTTAGCCTTAGTGTTATTTTCTTTCATACCCCTATTTTGGAATCAAGATAAATCCAACAAAGCTCAAAACAAAAGTATCGAGAACGAGAATAGAGTCAGAAAGTTTAAAAAAAAAAAGAAAAAAATTGTATCCAAGAAGGAAGAAAAGAGTGTCAAGAAATTAGAGTCAGAAAAATCACAAAGAAAAAGAGCCAAAAGAAAAAAAAACAAGTCAGAATCAAGCAAAAAAAAAATGAGCTGCCAGAACTACACATGACCTGATTCTCCTCTTTCGGGGGTGAGATACGTAGGATGCCCTACTCCGGGATCGGTCCAACCAAATAAACAATTTGAAATTGCCCAGTCAAAAGAAACTGGGATATTAGTTAATCCTCATTATTTGAGTCAATTCCAAAAGTTGTAAGTCCTACCCCATTTTAAGTGTCGTTTGGGCCTCATGTCATCCTTTATTTCTAACCCTATCCAAAAGCCAAGTTACAACTAAAGAAAGACCTTCAGATCAATTTTTGAAAATGTTAAGGCTAAGCATACACTGCAAATGATAACGCATTTTGGGAACTGCTCATCTTCCTCAGCATAGGGAATCAAGAGAGAATTAAAAATGAGAGAGTCTTATTGAGGAAAACTCTCATGGGCACCATAAGGCGATGGTAAGTTGAGAGAGAAAAATGAGAGAGTCTTATCGGTGAAACCCTCACAGGCACCATAAGACGACTGTTAGTTGAGAGAAATAAAAATAAGAGAGTATCAATGGTGAAAAACCCTCACGGACACCATAGGGCAATGGTGAGCTGGGAGAAAGAAAATGAAAGAGGCTTGTTGGCAAAAACCTTTCAAGGCGCCACTAGCCGAATGAGGTCTTAAATGTAATTGACCTAAGGAAGCAACTCAATTTCGAGATCATTAACTCAATAACAATTGGTAGAAGGTTTTGGATGGAAAGATCAGGCAGTTTAATCCGATATGCATGGCATAATCATTAGAGTTGACTGTCATTTCTAGATAAATTTTTCATTTCTTTTTTCAAACAGGGACATTCATTGTCTTTTCTTTCTTCTCTTTATTTTTATTTTGTTTTATTGATTCATTGGTCCAAATAAAAGTCATTGTCATTTTTCTCTTGTTTTTGAGTCAAGTCCATATCAAAACAAGTGAGAAAAGATTTTGAAACTGGCTACCAGCTTCTTTAATTGCACAAAGCAAGACAAAGTCAGCATATGAAAGAGACATAATTGTGAGCTGAAGAAGACATGCAGAAAGTTGTCAACAGACAAGCTGGGGAACTCATGAAAATACCATGGTTTAAAGGATTTATCTGAGAAGCATGACAAAGCAAAGATACTGTGTTTATTTTAGAGTCACTCTTAATAATCAGAGTTTGGGTCAATGACACGACAAAGAAGGGGAAAATGCCAGCAATCTGAATCAAAATAAAAGGAATGAACACTAGAGAAAATGCCTAGAAAGCCAAGTGCTGCAAGCTACCACTAAGTTTTTAACTGACAAATTTTCTTTGTTGAAATAGGGACAAATTCGCTTCACTTAATTAAGCTACCATTGGAAATGCACATCCGTGAGATTTTACTTTCTATTCAGGAACCTCCTGAAAAATGGGTTTTACTTTCTGTTCAGGACCCTTCTGAAAAATGGGATTTTACTTTTTGTTCAGGACCCTCCTGAAAAATGGGATTTTACTTTATGTTCAGGACCCTCCTGGAAAATGAGATTTTACTTTCTATTCAGGACCCTCCTGGAAAATGGGATTTTACTTTTTGTTCACGACCCTCCTGAAAAATGGGACTTTAATTTCTGTTCAGGACCCTCCTAAAAAATGGGAATTTACTTTCAGTTCAGGACCCTCCTAAAAAATGGAAATTTACTTTCAGTTCAGGACCCTCCTGAAAAATGAAACTTTACTTTATGTTTAGGACCCTCCTGAACAATGGGTTTTACTTTTTGTTCAGGCCCCTCCTGAAAAATGGGAATTTACTTCCAGTTCAGGACCCTCCTAAAAAATGGGACTTTACTTTATGTTCAGGACTCTCCTGAAAAATGGAATTTTACTTTCTATTCAGGACCCTCCTGAAAAATGGGACTTTACTTTCTGTTCAGGACCCTCCTGAAAAATGGGACTTTACCTTCTGTTCAGGACCCTTCTGACAAATGAGATTTTACTTTCCGTTCACGACCCTCCTGAAAAAATGGGATTTTACTTTATGCTCAGGACCCTCCTGGAAAATGGGACTTTAGTTTCTGTTTAGGATCCTCCTGAAAAATGGGACTTTACCTTCTGTTCAGGACCCTCCTGAAAAATGGAATTTTAATTTCTATTCAGGACCCTCCTGAAAAAATGGAATTTACTTTCTGTTCACGACCCTCTTGAAAAAATGGGATTTTACTTTATGTTTAGGACCCTCCTGAAAAATGGGATTTTACTTTCTGTTCAGGACCTTCTGAAGAATGGAAATTTACTTTCAGTTCAGGACCCTCTTGAAAAATGGGATTTTACTTTCTGTTCAGGACCCTCCTCGAAAATAGGTCAACGCTTTCAAAAATGAAATACTACTTTACTATAATTTTTGTTTCGGGTAATTTTCGTTCTAGTTTTAATTTTGGGTTTCAGGAGCCCGCCTGAAGAATAGGGTGATGAAATAGCAAGTCAACGACCTATGTTAATGGTTGGAAGCAAGGTTAAATGTGACGGGGGCAAAAGCGATTGCCGTAAAAGCTAAGCCACAAACCAACCACCATGTTTTTAAACTAACAAGTTTTCTTTGTATGAAATAGGAATACATGCTACCTTCGAATCAAGGATTTCAAAACCTAAACATCAAGGGCCATAATATTCTCACTTCTACAAATGCAAGAGGCAATGTTGCTTCACATATTTGGTATTCAAACCCATGGTAATTCAAGTGGCATTTGTAAGGAGACGCACTTCCTTGTTTTGGTAATTCTAGGAACATTTGTAAAGAGATGCACTTCCTTGTTTGGGTAATTCCAGCAATATTTGTAAGGAGACACACTTCCTTATTTGGTAAATCCAGCAACATTTGTGAGGAAACACACTTTCTTGTTTGGTAATTCAAGCGGTATTTGTAAGGAGATGCACTTCCTTGTGTGGGAAATTCAAGCAACATTTGTAAGGAGACGCACTTCCTTGTTTGATAATTCAAGCAACATTTGTAAGGAGATGCACTTCCTTGTTTGGTAATTCGATTGGCATTTGAAAGGAGACATACTTCCTTGTTTGGTAATTCCAGCAACATTTGTAAGGAGATGCATTTCCTTGTTTGGGTAATTTCAGCAACATTTGTAAGGAGACGCACTTCCTTGTTTGGAAAATTCAAGCAACATTTGTAAGGAGACACACTTCCTTATTTTGGTAATTCAAGCGCTATCATAAGGAGACGCACTTCCAAAGGATACGCACTTTCTTGTTTTGGTAATTCAAGCAACATTGGAGACTCACTTCTTTTTTTGGGCAATTCAAGCAACATTTATAAGGAGATGCACTTCCTTGTTTGGTTAATTCAAGAAACATTTGTGAGGAGACGCACTTCTTTGTTTGAGTAGTTCAAGCGACATTGGTAAGGAGATGCACTTCCTTGATTGGGTATTTCGAATTTTAATTTTTAGGTGATGCACTTCCTTGTTTTGATAATTTAAGCAACATTGGTAAGGAGATGTACTTCCTTGATGGGGTATTTCGAATTTTGATTTTTAGGTGATGCATTTTCTAACTTGAGCCTTGATTTCTAGAAAATGCACTTTCTAGTCGAGTTATTGCACTTAATCCTTAGGAGACGCACTTCCTTGCTAGTTTTCATTTGCCAGGTGACACACTTTTAACTTAAACTTGTATCTCTAGAAGACGCACTTTCTAGTTAAAATCCCTCACTTTAATTCTTAGGAGATGCGCTTCCTAGTCTTGCTTATTCAATTGTACTCTCAAGAGACGCATTTCTTGGTCAGAGTCTTGATTCATTTTTGGAACATACAAATAGGTATGATGTGACTTTTCCAAAAGTCTTCTGATGATAAACTGGGGCAAAAATTCAATTTCTGTTTTTGAAACTTTACTTTTCTGGTAAATAAAACCACTTTATAATAATATTTGTTTGGGATACTTTTATTTTTAGTTTTGATGTGATATCAGGAACCTGCCCGAAGCACAGGGCAAATAAATGGAAAACCAAGCAACAAGGTGAAGAAATTGAAAGTTAAATAGATTGAAAAATGGCAAGTTAGGAGCCCGCTTGCAGAACAGGGTGAAGAAGTTGAAAGCATGGCAACAAGTTGATGAAATAGCAAGTCAGGAACCCACCAGGAGAATAGGGTGAGGAAATGAAAAGTCAAGCAACAAAGTGAAGAAGTTAAAAGTCAAGCAACAAGGTGAAGAAGTTGAAAACAAAGCAACAAGGTGAAAATTTGAAAGTTAGCAAATTGAAAAATATCAAGTCAAGAGCCCGCCTGAAGAACAGGGTGAAGAAATTGAAAGTTAAGCAATAAGGTGAAGCATTGGAAAACCAAGCAACAAGTTGAAGAAATTGCAAGTCAGGAGCCCGCCTGAAAAATAGGGTGATGAAACTTAAGTCAAGAGTCCAATAGAAGCTGTATAGATAGGATTTTTGTAATTTCATTTATGTTTTAACTTGTAATTTTTATTTTTGATGTAATGATAGAGTCGTGGACCGAAGCCTCGATGGGACCTCACTCGACTCTCCAACTCGGTCGTCCTTCTTCCTTTTGTTTCTTCCCTGTGAATAATGGTTGAGTCAAAATTCTATCTTGTTGTCTACTTCTTGGTATGAATACACTTTGTGTTTACCTGCAAAGAGGAGCATGATATAGACGCATAATTTTGTCCCTCCCCGAAAGCATTCTTACCATTTTACCCTCGTCTTAGTGTGTGCCCTCACCCGTGTGATAACCCCTTCACAAAAAGACAAAAATAACAATTCCTAACTAATTTTATCTTATTCTAACAACCCCTCCCTATTAAAAATGACACATCACCATCCATGTGATCCCCCCCTCCTTTTTCTTGTCCACAAAGAAAGAATATATGGGGACCCACCAAAATTCCCACATCATAACAAATCCATGCCCATTATAAAAGAAAAATTCTAAGAGGAAAAAGGGGGCTCATTCTTTGATCATCATCTTCTCCACAATAACAACAATTATAAAATAATCTTCCTCACAACAACAACAAAAAAAAAAGGGGGCGCCGGTGAACAGTAATCGGTGAACAGTAACCGATGAACAGTACCCAGTGAACAGTAGTGGTGAACAGTACCGGTGAAAAGTAACGGTGTGAAAAGTGACGGTGAACGGGTCATTATTTGTCGAGTTGGATTGTTGGTGTTAAGGTTCGGCTTGAGGTTTCTGGGTGCGGACTCTCTTTATTCAAATAACATTGAGTTTGAAAGCTTCAAATTTAAGGTCCAATTCTTTCTTCTCTTTCATTTAATTCTTATGTGATTGTGATTGCGTGTGATTCGATACCGTGGTTTGTTTGTTGATGTGAACTGTTGGTGACATTTGGGTGTGTGATGTGCTAAGCATGATTGGTGAATTTTCGTTATTCTCGATTGGTGGATTGTGTATTGAAATGGGTTAATCACGTGGTTGAGAATGAATTAGGGTGGGGATTAAAAATTGAGGAAAATGAATATTGATTAATTTTGATGTATTGATAATGTTGAACATGATAGAATTGTGATACGTTGAATTTGGTAGGCAAACGTAGGCCGGGTAGGCAAATTTAGGAATAACGATTTGTTGGAGTGTTTGAATATGTGCGTGAATGGTACTTTCTACTTTATTGCACGAAAAGATTAAATTGTACTATTTGATCGGGGAATGCCCCAAAGGATTTGTATTGATTTATCCGGGGAATGCCCCGAAGTAGCATGTACGCAAAGAAGGCTCATGATCAAGGCCCAGAACGTCGGGTGGAGTTTAGTTTAGGATTAGTTTAGAATAGAATAGGTTTTATATTTCAGCACCTCTTTTATTTTGGATTGTATAATTTGGACTGAACATTATTTTGGTTTGTTTTGAATTTTGTGTGATTTGTTTGTTTGCTTGTTTTGTGTGTTTATGTGGTTTGTACATTTGTAATGTCAAATTAGCCGATACGCTCCACCAAGCGACTGTGGTCGAACCACGAGATCGAGGGGTGCCTAACACCTTCCCCTCGGTCAACAGAATTCCTTAACCGGAATCTCTGTTCGCGGATCAGTTTTTAAAGTCAAACCATTTCGAAAAGAATTTTCCAAAGGTGACTTGGCACACCGGATTATGCCAAGTGGCGACTCTGAATAAGAAAAAATAATGTAAATAATCCTTTTTTTTTCGAAACAAATTTTTTTCATTTTTGTCACCTTAATAATAAAACCCTTTCCACCAAATCATTTGATTTCATTAATTATTCCTCTATACTCGGTGTTTAATTCCAAAATTGTGAGCTGTTGGATCAAACAACAAAGCAAGAAGAGGATTTTTTTCATCAAGCAAAAAGGTTAGTCTTTAATAGTGTGTCCTTTCAACTACTTCTTAAGCAAATTAATTTCTGAATCCTATAACTTACTTTTGAATATCTAATAATCTTCCAATTTGATTCTTCTTTCTGTTGGTTAACTTTCAAAATATACTTGTTTAGCCAATTTCTTTCAACTTACTGTTTGTATATATATATACACATACACTTCATGGCCAAAAAATATTTATAATATTTGTATAAATATAAAGCTTTTAATTAAGAAATTATAAGAATGTTAATATTATTTTGACAATGTAATAAGAAAATAGTGTCAAACAAAATGAAACGAAGGAAATAATATAAAGTGAACAAAGTATCGAGAGTTTGATTAAGAGTAAAACATCCAGTACCGCCTGAACTATGATCAAATTTGCTACAACACACTCCAACTTCACGGAGCCCTTATTACCCCCAAACTAAATTTTAGCTTATTTTTGTCAACCTTGTTAGTTGACGTGGCACCTTTTGTCAGCCTTTATAGCTGATGAGGAACCTTTGGTGTGCGCCCCATTTTATGTAATAAAGGTTCCACGTCAGTACAAAAGGATGACAAAAATACGCTAAAATTGAGTTTAGATAATAGAACCTCTGTGAAGTTGAAGTGTGTCGTAACAACTTTGACCAAAGTTCGAAGAGGTACTGGATGCTTCTCTCTTTGATTAACTTACTTTTATTTTTCCTTTTAGACTTGTGGTAGACAAGCAGTGAGGACCCATTGCTTCATCCTTTTACTTTCTAGACTTTCTGAAAACACTTTGCATGGTTTTTTCTACAATTTTTTTCAATACTAAAATTATTTTCTTCACTACCTCCCAAGCCAAATATCTCCCAACCATTTGAAGTTGTTGGATGAATAATAAAGCAAGCAGAATATATTTTCATCAATTTAAAAGGTTACTGTAGACACCTAATTTTGTCCCTCCCGAAGACCCAAGTTACACGGTTTTCTCTCTGTCTTACCACGTGCCCTCACCCGTATGATTATATCCCATAAAAATACAAAAATGACAAAACCCACTAACAAACCTAATCCCCAATTATTCTTTTGTAACAAATTAACCACTCCTCCTATCAATTTTAGACAACACATCACTACCCCATACCCTACCCTATGTGACCCCACCCTCACCACATATACATACCCACACAATCACGGAAGCAGAGGATGGATTTGGATTTTAAAAAAAATAGAGAGATACAGAGATCTCAAGAAAGGCAATTCCTTTCTTCTCCATTAAACAAAAAACAAATTCACATACACCAGAGAGAACATTCCATTGGTATTTTCTTCTTCGTCCATCATCATATACAAAGGGGGGGGCACTATCAGAAATCGAAAAAAAAATAGCCGCATCATCGGAGCTCTCTCTCTCTGTCTACGATCTCTCTCTCTCTGCCTCTATCCTCTCCGACCGTCGATGGACGGAGCACCACGACAGTCGCCCCCAGTTACCAACGCCACCATCATCACACCGCCTTCCACTCGAGAAACCAGCTAGAACGCCATCCCCTCTGCTTTAGCTTCCTCTACAGTCTCCACCACCACCACTTCCAATCGGTCGACCATCGTCCTGCCGCCAAGCTCACCAGAGCTCCGGTAACGTGAGTTTTCTATTATTTTTCTTTCCTCTGAAATCCCAGTCCTGGTACTCGTTGGTTCGCTCAGGTCATTTTCATCTGTTATGATCGATCCTGGTAAGTTTTGAATTAACTTCGTTGGAAAAGTCGTTGAGAACCAAGATCGAACAATGAAATCCATCTAAAATCTGCTTGAACGGGTTGGTTTCGGCGGGTTTGGTTCAGATTAGATTTCGATTCGTGCAGGCTATGTTTCGGTGTGTTTGGGTTAGAATTTGACCCGTTCGGGTCAGTTCTGTTGGTTAGGATCGATCTCGGGCGTATATTGAATAGTTTTAGTTGCTTTACGAATTGGTTATTAGAATTGAATTTCGGGTTTCAATTTCTCAAATACCGAGCTGGACAGATTTGTCGTTGGAGCTTAAGTCGAGGTTGTCGGAGGCGGGTTTTCTTTATCTCATCGAATAATATTGGTCAAAGAGCAGTTTAAGGTCCATCCCTCAACTCTATATTCTTGTTATTGTCTAAAATGTGTTTAATTTTTGTGATTGTGTGTGATGTGATCGTAGTTGGTGAGTTTTATCGACGTTATGATGTCATGATTTTTGTGTTCACGGTGTGTTTTTTCTGATGATATATGAAACGAATTGGAGTAATTTTGGAGTAATTGGTAAAAACGAAGCTAGCGGGGGTTGGAATCGAGAAATTGATAAAAGTTGAACGTAGATTAATATTGGTTTGTTGTCTTTTTTTGCTCCATTCGGTACAAGTAAAATGCGATAGATTTATGTCATGTTGAAATGGATAGGCAATATAGGTTCGGGTAGGCAAGAATTTAAGATTGACGTTTTGGTTGAATGTTGGAATGTGCATGTGAATGTTTCTTTCTAGTTTACCGTATTTAATTCAATTGTATAATTTGGCCGGAGAATGCCCCAAAGTATCTGTATGTATATTTATTCACCGGGGAATGCCCCGAGGTGTCAAGTACGCGGAGGATGTTCGTGGTGAAGGCCCGAGGCGTCGGATAAGGCATTCGAGCTTGGTCTAGATTTAGTTTATACTAGGAATTATATTTTCGTATTTTTTTTCTATTTGTCAGACTGTATAATTGGACTGGACTTTACATTTTTGATTTGTTTTGTTTTATTTATTGTTTGATTATTTTGCGTGCTTTTGTGTGGTTTATACATTTCGTAATGCCAAAATAGTTGATACGCTCTGCCAAGCGACCGTGGTCAAACCACGAGATCGAGGGGTGCCTAACACCTTCTCCTCGGTCAACAGAATTCCTTAGCCGGAATCTCTGTTCGCAAACCAGTATTAAAGAGTCAAAACCCTTTTGAAAAAGGATATCCATGGGTGACTCGGCACACCCGATTTATACCGAGTGGCGACTCTGAATTTTGATTGTTAAAAATAATCCTTTTTCGAAACAAATTTTCATCTTTTGTCACTTTAATAATTAAAACCCTTTCGAACTTAAAATATACATCTTTTGAGCACGTGAAAAAAGGGGTGTGATAGCTTCTGGCGACTCTGCTGGGGAACATGACAAGTTTTCAGAATTCGAGCTATTTTGGAGTCGTATCGACTTTGTTTGGTATTACGAATGTATAAGCACTGTTTGTGGTTATTGTTCGTGTTATTTTCACTTTTGTGCTTTTTTCGTGCTCTTTGTTTATAGTATTTATCCTATGTGTTACCGCATTATATCTGTCATCATGAGTCCACCCCCCGTCCTTCTTTCTGCAACAAGTTCGTAGTACACGTGTTGTACACAACCTCTAGTTGAGTCACCCTTATTTTAGGGGGGGAGCCGTCGGTGTTATGGAGTAGGTGGAAATCAAAGAAGCCACTATCGACCATACGCTCCCTCGAACAGCCTTGTTAGTGAACCACAACGTAGGTTAGCCTTTAGGTCATGCTTATGTTCATCATACGGAGACCTAGCGGGACCCACATGGCCCTTTGTAGGAGACTCCCCTTTAAAGCATCCCTGCGCCCTAACTGCTGCATTTTTAAGGGTAACGTGGTCATTTGATAGACTGATTTTGGAAAATATATATAAAATTGTTAGGAGTAAGGTGTGTAGGCAAAAATGAAAAAGAATAAAATTAGAAAAAGTGAGTCGAAAAGAATGAAAAAAAAAAGAATTTCGCAGTTTATTTTAGAATTCTTTATGGCTTTTGTTCTTCACAATCCAAAAACTCAAAAAAGATTTTTTTTACGTTTTGCATTTGTCTTCTCAAAATACCTTAAAAGTGAAAGTGTCTCCTAAGTTAGGGTTAATTTATTAGTTAATCGTTAATTGTCCAATCTGGATGAACTACGCATACCTGATTCCCTTCCCTTGGGTTGGGATACGTAGGCAACCCTCGATGGGTCCGGTAATTCTTTGTGTTGGCCTTTGTCTATTATTAGCCTAGGTCTCTCGCCTCGTAATCTAGAGTTGTTTGCCAAGCAGACTGATTTCACTCAGTACTTCTGTTCAGCAAATTAGAGTCATGAATGTGGTCTGTCCCATCGACATATGTTTGCGTCAAAAATCCCAAGGGTTGGGAATCTTCTACTCCTGTCGAAGTTTTTGAGATAACGTCTTATGTGTTATTATAGGATGGATTTATCCACTAAGTCTAGAGTTCTTATGGTTGTCAAGGTGCCCAAAAAGTTAATCAAATGGTGGGAAATGTTTAACTATGTTGATCAGCAGAAACTGGTTAAAATATTAGGTGATCTTACGGAACTTCTGCATGTTACCCCTCGTCCAGATTTAATAGAGGCTTTGTTGACCTTTTGGGATCCAAGCAGTTTGGTATTCAGGTTTGGGGAATGTGAAATGACTCCTACTTTGGCAGAAATATCCGGTTTGTTGCATTTGTCCTATATCGAGAAAGATATGATCCGAGCACAAAATCATACTGGCGTGAGATTTTTGCAGTCTTGTGGTTTAAAAAGTAAGGGTATGCATTTGAGTTGTTTAAGTGATTCGTGGGTCTCCTTAGACTTTTTGTTCGCTAGATTCGGGCCCTCGGAAGGTTTTGATTGCTTTTGGGATGAATTTTATGTGACTAAGGAGAAGTGGGAGAAAAAGCGTCTTGAAGTCTTCATCCTCGCTTTGTTAGGTACTTTAGTGTTTCCACTAGAAGAAAGACGTATTAATACCCTTTTGCAATCTGTGGTGATGACCCTATTTCATAGGGATCAAAATGACAAGGCCATTAATCAAAAGGGAAGGTTCACTCTCATACCCATGATCTTAACAGAAATATATAAGGCTTTAACTGAAGTGAAGGGAGGAAGGAGATTTTTTTAGGGCAGTAACCTGATATTGCAGTTATGGATGATGGAGCATTTACATGTGCCTTCTTTAGTTAGACCAGATGTGTTAGATCATTGTATTCCTAATCGAGTGAAAGCCATGGACTCCAGGTTGCGTTTGGATAAATTCTCGCGACCCGTGGGATTCGAGGCTTGGATTGAATTTCTTGAATCAAGAATCGGGGATAACATTTTGTGGACTTATCTGTGGTTTCAACCGAAGATAATCTTGTTGGGTTGTCAGACGCAGCTCCCTTTAGTCATGATAGGGCTCAAATGCACTAGACCATACAGTCTTTCTAGGGTAATGCGCCAGTTAGGTAGGCTGCAGGACGTGCCACCAGCAGTGGATCTTCTGAAGGATGTTGAGTACTTCAAGGACCAAGCTTTAGGCGAGAGCAAGTACGAGCAGTTTTGGAAGCATGCGACAAAGCTAGGTGTAGACACACTCAAAGAAAGTTTGGATAATCTGGGGTACACTCAGGGATATGGGGTCTGGCTTCAATCTATCCCTCGGGGTATCAGTCAACCCTTACCAGAGCAGTTTAGAGGGAGAATACAGGAAGAATGCATAGTAGACGACCATCAAGATGAAAGTGTAGGGTCCAAAGTGGAAACGCTGAGAGTTCAGTTAACAGATTTGTTCAAGACGGTAGAAAGGTGTCAGAATAATCTTTCCAAGTGCACTCCTCATGAAGCAGGAATACAGGCCCGAAGCTTCCTCCCCGGTATCAGGGTGTCTTTACAGGATATGCTACAAAGTTTAAATGGGAGAAAGAGAACTTCAGAGGCAGGTTTATATTAGCCAGGGTGATCACGCAGAGCACCAGTCTGAAAGAGCACTTCTTGTCTTTATTCAGTTTGAGTCTTTTATGTGTCTGTCATTGTAGGGTGGTGTCTGCTTTAAGACGAAGTCAAGTTATTTTTGGTATTAGAGTCTTTATTAGTAATTTCACCTACGTCGTCTTAGGGGTCTATAATTTTGTTTCGTATATGTTGTTTCGTTTTAAAGTGGTCCCAAACTTTTGCACGTTTTTGTTGTTTTCTTTCTTCAAAATTTTTTGATGTTACGTCTTGCCTTGGTTTGTTTATTTTCGTTTTCGCAAAAAAAAAAAAAGTGGGTAATGTTTATGCATGCTGCCCGAACTACGCAAGATCTGATTCATGTACAACATGATACGTAGGCAACCTACTTTTGGGTTCGATCTAATCATTTTGTTTCATTGTTTTTCATTATTTTCCTCTTTTAAAGAAAAACAAAAGTCATAAAGAATGATAAAATAAAGGCAGATAACGAGAGAAAAGAAAAGAACAGAGATTGATACGAAAAAAAAAAGAAAAAAAAATAATAATAATAATAATAATAGGTGTAGATAAAAATAAGTGTAGATAAAAATCGGGATGATGTTAAAATGACCTCGCTACCCTCAAAGCTGGTAAAAAATGAACATGAATTTAGGACAATTTTACCAATGTGATTCCCATGTTTGTTGTGTGCCCTAATCCTAACGGATGTCTTCTTTGATGAGCATGTTCTTTCAGATAACAGTGGAAGGTTTGCAGCACTCTGGCTAGTCACCCATACTTCACTAGATCCAAAGCGAAGCTCGCCATGGCTAGCAAGGAGATTGAAAATTCGCTCATTGACCCAGATCAGGATCACAGGAAAGAAAGTTCTGAACACAATGATGAGGTAGTAAGGCTCAGGCAACAATTGATAGATTTACACCAGGCATGGGCCAGCGGAATGCCTCCTCCTCCGCTCCCTGAAGGTCTTGGGAATATCTCTAATTGCCCACCGCTCTCTCAAGCGCAATTCTCTGCTCTTACTGAGTCACCTGAGCACGCGCCAGGATTCACTTCGCGACATTATTATCCTGGCAATTCTGGAGTGCCCTTGGCAGCTCCCCAATCAAGACCGGCTGCTCAGCTAGCGCCACCGATCACACCGGTATTCGTGGTTCCGCCACCACATGAAACTCCCGTATATGTTGTGCGTCCCACAATGAGGCTTCCTAGGTCTGCCAATGAGCCAGTACTGAAGGTTTCAGATAGTCAGTATTATGCCCCGGAGCCTACTTTGCAAGTGAATGAACTGTATGGGTACACTCAGCCGCCTGCATTTCCATTTGATACGGAGAAACCTGTCGCAGCAGAGGAACAGGATATCATAGCCCGAAAATTGAAAATTTTGGAACAAGCTATGAGGAATTTGCAAGGAATCGGAGATTATAGGAGTGTTTCCTATAAAGATCTTTGCATGTTCCCAGACATCAACCTCCCCCCCCCGGTTTTAAGATGCCTAAGTTCGAGAAGTATGCAGGACACGGTGATCCCTTGGCATACTTAAGATGTTATTGCAACCAGTTGAGGGCTGCAGGAGGAAAGAAAGAACTGCTCATGGCCTTCTTTGGCGAGAGTCTTTCAGATCTGGCCTCAGAATGGTTTATCGATTGAGACATCGATAAATGGAACAGCTGGGATGATTTGGCTTCTGAATTTGTTCAACATTTTCAGTACAACATCGACCTGATTCCGGACAAAAAATCCTTGGTCAATATGAAGAAAAAGAGCACTGAAGGTTTTCGGGAATACGCGATAAGGTGGCATGAATAGGCCGCTAGGGTAAAGCCTCCAATGAAAGAAAGTAAGTTGGTAGAAGTTTTCATTCAGGCACAGGATGAGACCTATTTTCAATATTTACTTCTGGCAATGGGAAATTCTTTTATGGAAGTCCTCAAAATGGAGGAGATAATAGAGGACGGAATTAAGACCGGACGAATAGTGAGTTTTGCCGCATTAAAAGCCACCACACAAGCGATTCAAGGTGGATCTGGAGCATTTGGAGGTAAAAAAAGAAAGAGGACGTGGCGACTGTCGTAGCTGGAACCCATTCCTATCCCAAATGACCACCTCGCCCCTATCCCCAATCCCATGCCCAAGTCTACACCCAAGCTCCATATATTCCTCCCCACCATTACTACCCTCCACAAAACCCTATATATTCCATTCTGCCACCCCCATACCCAGTATATAGCGTGCAGCCATATGCCCAAACCCCTTCTTACCCGCAGTGCCGCGCGCAAGCTCCACAAAATCACCCATTCGCTCCACCAAATTACCAAAACCCCTCCAAACCAAATTTTCAGCCTAGGCCCAAGTATAAGAAGGAAAAGGCGGTCAAAAATCAATTCACACCTCTTGAGGATTCATATGCTAGCTTGTTTGATAGGTTGAGAAAGTTGAAGGTTTTGAGCCCAGTTCAAGAAAGGCTTTCAAATCCATCGCCGAGGAATCTCGATTATTCTTTAAGGTGTGCGCACTATTCTGATATGCCAGGCCATGATATCGAGAAATGCTGGCATTTAAAGAGAGTTGTCCAAGATTTAATTGACACAAATCAGATGCTGGTCCAGGCCCCGGAGGGTCCAAACATTAATCAGAATCTGCTGCCAACCCATACTGAAGCTAATATGTTAGAATTAATATATGATGGGAAAGAGTCTTCGAGGGGTTATAAGCCTATTGTCAAGATACAGACCACTGAGGAGAAATTGGTGAATGTAGCAGAGTCTTTGAAAGCAATGTCATTGAGCCAGGAAGGAATGAGAGAAGATAAAGCCCAAAAAAACACAAAGAAATCCCTGATCACAGTATAGGGCGCCCGAAGGTATGTTGATTTAAGTCAGGATAAACCTAAGTTGACAGTGGTAGGAGCTCTGAGTCAGCCTATCTTGACAGTGAAAGGAGCACTGGCAGCGCCTATTGTCCTCAAATCAGTGACCCAACCTCCGATAGTTGATACAAAAAGAGTTCCCTGGAATTATGGGTGGACTGTGATGACCTATCACGAGAAAGAAGTCATAGAAGATGTAGATGAGGTAGGGGTTTGACTAGGTTAGGAAGATGCTTCGTGCCTGAAAGCTTAAGAAATTACAAGCCAACGGTGAGTGGACCGTTATCTATCAAAAAACCTATCACCGAAGAAGAAGCCGAAGAATTTTTTAAAAAGATGAAACTGCCAGAGTATTCAATATTTTGAAGAAAACCCTGCTCAAATTTCCCTTTTATTTTTGCTGTTACACTCGAAGGAGGATCGTGATGTTTTACTGAAGGTATTAAATGAAGCATATGTTCCTAGGGTAGGGAGATTACAATCAACCAACTTGAGAAAATGGTTGGAAAAATCTTTGAGGTCAATCGGATCAGCTTTCCTGACGATGAATTTCCTATTGAAAGTATAGGGCATAATCGGGGCCTTTACATTACAGTGAAGTGTGAAGATTTCTACGTCACTCATGTTATGATTGATGGAGGTTCAGGTGCAAATATTTGCCCTATTTCTACTTTGCAAAAGTTAAATATTGGTGCTGACAGGATCAGGCCCAACAATGTATGTGTTAGGGCTTTCGATGGTGCAAAATCAAATTCCATTGGAGAAATAGAACTAATGTTGACCATAGGGCCTGTTGAGTTCGCCATAAAGTTTCAAGTATTGAATGTAGAATCCTCTTACAATCTGTTGTTGGGAAGGACGTGGATCCACAAGGCCAAGGCGGTTGCATCTACACTGCACCAAATGATTAAGTTTGAGCATGACAGGCAAGAAGTAGTTATTCATGGTGAAGGAGATTTGTCAGCCTACAAAGATTCTCCCTTGTCTTTTATTGAAGAAAATAACATAGAGAAGACATTCGTCTATCAAATTTTTAATACAGTACCATTGAATCGTATCCTTGAATGGCAGGCTATACCGGGACCGCAATTGTCTTCTGCTTCTATCATGATGGTGAGTGAATTTTAGAAATACGGATTTGAGCCAGGAAAGGGTTTGGGAGTGTCTCTGCACGGTATAGTTTATCCCATATGTCCGAGTGATAACGTGGGCACGTTTGGTTTGTGATTTGAGCCTACAGCTGAAGATCTGAAGAAAGCCAAGGGAAGGAAAAAGGAAATATGGTCACTCCCTCGCCCAATGCCACTACTCAGTGAATCATTTGTTAAGAGCGGTGTCACGAAGCATGTGGAATTTGAGGTTGAATTGGTTGATGACTTTCAGAACCTTTGTATTGAAGTTGATATGGTCGAAGCAGGAGAAGGTACCAGTATGGCAGACGTGTAATTCATAGGTCCAGCTGTCCGGCTCAATAATTGGGAAGTCACTCCTCTCCCTGTCAGGAGGGAGTTTTGGTAGTTTATTTTGTTTTTCTTTCTGTTTATCCGAGTTATTTCAGGGTTGTAATTAAGATTTTAGTTTGTTTATGTTATGTTGGCATCTATGTTTAAACCCTTCTATCTTTTTATTTAATGAAATACAATGTACCTTTTGTTTCGTGTCTAATATATTTCGTTTTTATTTTCTTACACAGTTCTTTTTATGCTGATTCTAATGACATGACATGCATGCAGAATTTTCAGCCTGATCTTAAGATCCAAACTAATCAAGATGTAATGAAGAAGGATGGGGAATATGATGAAGAAAAAGCACTAGAAGAAATAAGCAAAAAGTTGGAACAGTTTGAAGACAAACAGAATCCTAATTTGAATGAGACTGAGCTAATAAATTTAGGGGATCAAGAAGATGTTAGGGAAACTAAAATCAGTGTACATGCTTTGCCATAGCTAAAAGATGGAAAGATTCAAGCATTAATTGATTACAAGTATGTTTTTGCATGGTCTTATGATGATATGCCTGGTTTAACCACTGAATTAGTGGCTCACAAATTGCCAACTGATCCCGCATTCCCTCCTGTTAAACAAAAGTTGAGGAAATTTAAAACGGATGTAAGTATTAAAATTAAAGAGGAAATCATGAAACAACTTGAAGCCAAAGTAATTCGAGTAGCTCGCTATCCCATTTGGTTATCCAATATTGTTCCCGTACCAAAGAAAGATGGCAAAATTCGAGTGTGTGTTGATTATCGTGATTTGAACAGAGCAAGTCCAAAATATGATTTTCCACTGCCCAACATCCACATTTTGTTAGACAACTGTGCTAAACACGAGGTTGCCTCTTTTGTGGATTGCTATGTCGGATATCACCAGATCATTATGGATGATGAAGACGTGGAGAAGACATCTTTTATCACACCATGGGGAACTTATTATTATCGAGTGATGCCGTTCGATTTGAAGAATACTGGAGCAACATAACTGAAGAATGTCAGGAAGTGTTCGATCGAATCAAAAGATATTTGTCAAATCCACCCGTGCTGGTACCCACGGAGCCTAGTAGGCCTTTGATCTTATATTTATCAGTCATGGACAATTCTTTTGGTTGTGTCCTGGGTCAACATGATGTCACGAGAAAAAAGGAGCAGGCTATTTATTATCTTAGCAAGAAGTTCACCACTTATGAGGCTAGGTATACTCTTCTTGAAAGGACGTGTTGTGCCCTAACTTGGGTAGCACAGAAGTTGAAGCATTATCTCTCATCCTATACTACTTATCTCATCTCCCATATGGATTCTTTGAAGTATATCTTTCAGATGCCTATGCCAACGGGTCAATTGGTAAAATGGCAAATATTGCTTACCGAGTTCGACATTGTATATGTGACTCGAACCGCCATGAAAGCCCAAGCCTTGGCAGATCATCTTGCTGAGAATCCCATCGATGAAGAGTACGAGCCATTAAAGACATATTTTCCTAACAAAGAAGTGTCGTGTATCGATGAAGTCGTTATAGATGCTGATCCAGGT
>NW_025886921.1:38168-45180 GCF_002878395.1 Capsicum annuum
GATTTCTAGATTCCAGAGGTTTGAGAAAGATGACGGCAGAGATTTAACTGTTGTCCCAATGTTTAAGCACCTCAAATGATTCAACATGCCTATTTCATTCAGCAAAGAATCTTTCACCATCATAAAAGAGGTACTCAGGTCCAACACTCTAAGAAGCCTCAAGTCTCTTAGGTGACATGCATCAGAAAGATGATCTTCCATCTCGTCTCCGGTTATCAACAAAGAACAGAGGTGCTTACCAGAATGCCTTTTCATTTTTGAATCGAGCAGGAAGAAATTGTTAGGCCCGAAGTTCTCCTTATCGAAAACAATGGTCACTATGCGTGGCATCAAATCTGAAGAAGAAGATGGATCATTTGAACTTATCCTGCCAAACAACTTTTCCTCTTTTGCTTTTATTAAACAAAAGTCATGCACAAGATCATGAAGTTGGCAAGTTGGGTAATAACCTATCTCATTGAAGGCAATTACCAAGCTACTGGAAATTAGATTATCCAAATAAATTTCCGAAACTTCGTCCACACTCATCATCTCTGTCTGTTCAACAAGCCCTTCAGCACGCCAATAAATTTTCAACACCTTTCTGTGGATTTCTGTGTCCTTCGAAAAACTTGCAAGGTACAGAAAGCATGGCTTCAGTTGAAGAGGTAAATGGTCATAACTTAATTCTATAACCTTCATCACATCCACTTCACTGTTCAAAATAAATGAATTTAAATTATTTCGAACTTCAAGCCACACAGACTTTTCCTTTTCCAAACCTGCAATGACTCCAGCAATCAGATCAGCCACCAAAGGAAGTCCCTTACAATTTTGGGCGATTTCTTTACCAACATCCAACAGTTCATCAGGGCAACTCTTGTTTCCAAATGCCCTTTTCTCTAATAACTCCCAACATTCTTCACGTCTCAGCAATCGAAGGTTAAGAGGATTAGAGTTGCCCTTTCCATGAAAAGCCACTTCCTTTTGTCGAGTCGTCAAAACAATTCTACTTCCTTTATTAGCTTCAGGGAAAGGTCTTGTTAGATCATCCCATGTAGTAATATCCCACACGTCATCTAACACAATTAGGTACCTCTTTCCATACAATTTTTTCCGTAGCTCATCGGCAACATCAATTTCCTCGCTGAACTTCAAATCCGAGCCAGTAACTTGATTAAAAAGTTTTACCAACACCTCCTTCTCGTCGTAATCTTGGTCAACTGTGAACCATGCACGAAGGTCGAAATGACTGCAAACTGATTCATCATTGTATGCTTTGTACGCCAAAGTAGTTTTGCCCGAACCCGGCATACCAGTGATTGAAATGACATCAAGATCTTTCGGCCCACTGGTGAGCTGACTAATTAACCAGTTTGTCTCCTCCTTAAAACCTACAATTATTTTACCAGTTGTCAATGATTTTCTTTCAACTGGATTCTTGGGAGAGTTTACAACAACGAAGCTCTTGTTCTTGGGAATCTTCTCAGGTAAAATGGAGACTTCTTCTTTGATAAGCTTGATCTTTTTTATTGTAATGGGAAGTGAGAAAATAAGATGTAAGAGACCATTATCTCGAACAATAATTGAATCAATGACATCTTTTGCCTCATATGCCGCATCTAAAACACGTGCCCATAGATTCTTATACAATCTTTGCTCAACATTCACAAAGAACGATCTTATGAATTCTAAGTCTTCTTTCACCAGCGCAATTTCTTCCTTTATCAATGCAATTGAATAAGCATTGGAATATAGCAGATCATTCAAGTGTATGCGCAGCATATGCATGAAGAGAGGTCCATCATTCATGGGGAAGTAACATTGATATGAGTCCGGGGCTTTCATGTAACCATGTTTGAGATCATCCTTGAGGAGTTCAATATTTTCCAGCAAGTCTCGAGTTGCACGACTTGTTTCATCGGTGCTCTCTTCATTCGTTGATTTTTCTTCTAAGTCATGAATGAGAGTTGATACCTCCTTGATAAGTGCTCCAATACGTTCCAAAAGATCAAATAATTTGTCATGATGAATAAAGTCGGTAGGCATGTCAGTAAGAATAATCATCAGAAACTCCATTATGACAAGAATGTTTTGAGCCTCTGAAGTGCTAGCGGTAATAACAGTTACCATGTGCTCTTGTAGATGAATCAGATATTCTCTAAGAATGTCTGGAGAGGTTTCCAGGAGCTGCTTGATGAAGCATCCAACTTCTATTGATGGTGAAGCTTTTAACTTTGTACAGCATATGCGCATCACCTCCAGTTCAATTGGAATGATCTTCATGAGTAGATGTGCTAGCTTGTAGAGTCGATAGTCTCCATCAAGTCGATCATCCCAAAGGAAGAGTGCAACTCTCTCAGCCATGAGTTGAAATTGAGGTAAGACACATTGAACAATCTCGTGCTCAATGCAACCATTCACTATCAACCCATGGAAATCTCTTACATTTCCACATACATTCTGAAGAATCTCATACTGAGTCTCTAATGGAAATATCTTTTCAGCATGATACTTGGACATACGATGGAGATTCAGGAGGAGGGAATTCAACTGCTCGTCAGTCATGGTGGCACTTGATTTAGAACGATGACATGAGCTGATACATTCATCGATATTATCCATGAGGCTAGGAAGGACATGATCCATGTTGTATTTACACCTGACATTCTTGCCAACATTGTTCAAAATTGGTCGAAGCAGATTTTCAACCTCTTGTCTTTTGCCAGTCGTTGTATCTTCAAACTCTTTCAAATCAGAATAAGAAAGCTGGACGTACGTACAAATAAATGCCAGCTCAAATTTCAGCTTTTCAATTTGATCGGCCATGTCAACAACATTTTGATCTTCTTCATTCTTTAACCTCTCCATGAAATCCAGAACGTTGACAACGTCCTTGCGTAGAGCAGAAAATGACACCTATCAAACGACCAAATATTATATCAAAATTTTCATAGCGAACATATATACCATGCAATATTTACTCTATACAGGCAACTAACACGTGCTTTATCTGTCTGACCTAATACTTCATCCAACATTATCGGATACTTGTTACATGCTTTATCTTCAATGAAAAAAATTCAAATAACACAAATCAAAATAATGGGAAAAGGTCCAAATATACTACAAGACTTAGACCAAATAATGGTATGGGCTATTTATACCATGGCCTAAACACCAAAGACTCCAATATGCCCTTTTTGACCGGTGGAAGTGAAATATTCGATGTTAAAATTATTTTTCTAATTTCTTTTTGTTAAACAAATGCCACATGGATTTAATTAAAGGACTCTACTTTCAAAACTTATATACATCTAATCTCCATTTTACAATCTGACCTTTCAGTGAATTGTGTTTTCAGGATAATTAACACAGTTCAATGACTTAAATGTGACAAAAGTTTAATTTTATGACTATACTGATACAACAAGTAAAGTTCAGTGATTTTAGTGAGTCAAAATTAGTTTATATAAGTAACTAATTAACAGATACATACATAAGTAAAGTTTAGTGATCATGACATACCTCAAAATTGTTTGCTTTCCCTTTCTCTATTTCTCCTTGTTTTTCCATGACTCAAGTGTCTTTCAAGTTTCACTAGTCAAATTCTCCGAATCTGACGTATAAAACTAGATAAAATTGTCTTTCAAGTTCCTTTCCTTTCAAATTCTCAGGATCTGACGTATATAATATAGATAAAAAGTTTATCAGGAGAATAAAACAGCAAAAAATGTACAGATATAAATAAGTAAATTGTATTCTGTGTGTACTTTCTCAAATTTTTCTACAAATCTTATTACCAAAACTAAACAAAATAAGTTTATTAGAGACGAACCTTATCACTTGATGAAAATTCAGATATAGTTGCTTTGTTCCTCAAAACTATTAGCTTGAAAAATGAAAAGCTGAAAATTAGAAGATAGAGAGAGAACAAATGATTGATGTTAGGTAGAAAATGATGCATAGTATTTCCAATAATGTTTAAAAAGCAAAAGCAAATGGGGCCTCCAACTTACTCATACTCTAAACTGGGAACAATAATCTCTAATAGGGAGTATTGGCAATGAAATATATATATTTTTTTGAGATAAGTATCCATTATCTTCCTAACTATGATCAAAGTTGCTCCGATATACTCCTTCACAGGGGTACTATTATCCCTGAACTCAATTTTAACGTATTTTTATCACCCTTTTGGGCTGACGTGAAACATTTATTACATAAAATGAAGCCCACGTCAAAGATGTCATGTAAGCTAAAAGGATGAAAAAATAAGCTAAAATTTAGTTTGGGGTAATAGGACTCACGTGAAGTAGGAGTGTGTCATAGCAAATTTGGTCATAGTCCAAGGGTACTAGATGCTTTACTCTATTTTTTATGGTGTTATGTTTGGCCATACAATTTAGGAATTTTCAGTAATTTTAAAAATACCAAAATACTGCTTTAACTCCAAATTACTCACAAAAGTTCAAAAATAACTCCAATTTATATTCGTTTTCTCCTTGCGACGACCTTTTATTATTACTAATCGTCTCCTTCCACAGTTCCTTTTATTATCCATAGAGAAGTGTATTTTTGTATTGTTTCTCTATGCACAAGGATAATATTGTGAAAGTAATCTATCTGTAGGATCAAAATGATTTTGTCAGATTTTTAATGTCCTTTTATTCAACTTTCACAATCCTACTTCAGAAGATATCAGTGTATCAATTTTATTTTTTTTTAAAAACACTATTAGAGAGTAACCTTTTAACTAGATGAAAATATCTTCTGCTTGCTTTATTATTCATCCAACAACTTCAAATGGTTGGGAGATATTTGGCTTGGGAGGTAGTGAAGAAAATAATTTTAGTATTGAAAAAAATTGTAGAAAAAACCATGCAAAGTGTTTTCAGAAAGTCTAGAAAGTAAAAGGATCCTCACAGCTTGTCTACCACAAGTCTAAAAGCAAAAAGAAAAGTAAGTTAATCAAACAGAGAAGCATCCAGTACCTCTTCGAACTTTGGTCAAAGTTGTTACGATACACTTTAACTTCACAGAGATTCTATTACCCCAAACTCAATTTTAGCGTATTTTTGTCATCCTTTTGTACTGACGTGGCACCTTTATTACATAAAATGGGGCGCACATCAAAGGTTCCACATCAGCTATAAAGGCTGACAAAAGGTGCCACGTCAGCTAACAAGGTTGACAAAAATAAGCTAAAATTTAGTTTGGGGGTAATAGGGGCCCGTGAAGTTGGAGTGTGTTGTAGCAAATTTGATCATAGTTCAGGCGGTACTGGATGTTTTACTCTTAATCAAACTCTCGATACTTTGTTCACTTTATATTATTTCCTTCGTTTCATTTTGTTTGACACTATTTTCTTATTACATTGTCAAAATAATATTAACATTCTTATAATTTCTTAATTAAAAGCTTTATATTTATACAAATATTATAAATATTTTTTGGCCATGAAGTGTATGTATATATATATATATACATACAGTAAGTTGAAAGAAATTGGCTAAACAAGTATATTTTGAAAGTTAACCAACAGAAAGAAGAATCAAATTCGAAGATTATTAGATATTGAACAAAAGTAACCTATAGGATTCAGAAATTAATTTGCTTAAGAAGTAGTTGAAAGGACACACTATTAAAGACTAACCATTTTGCTTGATGAAAAAAATCCTCTTCTTGCTTTGTTGTTTGATCCAACAGCTCACAATTTTGGAATTAAACACCGAGTATAGAGGAATAATTAATGAAATCAAATGATTTGGTGGAAGAATATAATTTCAGTACTAAATGTGACACCCCTTTTTCAACATCCAAAAGATCGTATTTTAGTTTTGAAAGGGTTTTATTATTAAGGTGACAAAAATGAAAAAAATTTGTTTAGAAAAAAAAAAGGATTATTTACATTATTTTTTCTTATTCAGAGTCGCCACTTGGCATAATTCGGTGTACCAAGTCACCTTTGGAAAACCCTTTTCGAAACGGTTTGACTCTAAAAACTGATCCGCGAACAGAGATTCCGGCTAAGAAATTCTGTTGACCGAGGGGAAGGTGTTAGGCACCCCTCGATCCCGTGGTTCGACCACAGTTGCTTGGTGGAGCGTATCGGCTAATTTGACATTACAAATGTACAAACCACATAAACACACAAAACAAGCAAACAAACAAATCACACAAAATTCAAAACAAACCAAAATAATGTTCAGTCCAAATTATACAATCCAAAATAAAAGAGGTGCTGAAATATAAAACCTATTATATTCTAAACTAATCCTAAACTAAACTCCACCCAACGTTCTGGGCCTTGATCACGAGCCTTCTTTGCGTACATGCTACTTCGGGGCATTCCTCGGATAAATCAATACAAATCCTTCGGGGCATTCCCTGGTCAAATAAGTACAATTTAAACTTTTCATGCAATAAAGTAGAAAGTACCATTCACGCACATATTCAAACACTCCAACAAATCGTTATTCCTAAATTTGCATACCCGGTCTACGTTTGCCTACCAAGTTCAACGTATCACAATTCTATCATGTTCAACATTATCAATACATCAAAATTAATCAATATTCATTTTCCTCTATTTTTAATCCCCATCCTAATTCATTCTCAACCACGTGATTAACCCATTTAAATATACAATCCACCAATCGAGAATAACGAAAATTCACCAATCATGCTTAGCACATCACACACCCAAATGTCACCAACAGTTCACATCAACAAAAAAACCACGGTATCGAATCATACGCAATCACAACCACATAAGAATTAAATGAAAGAGAAGAAAGAATTGAACTTTAAATTTGAAACTTTCAAACTCAATGTTATTCGAATAAAGAGAGTCCGCACCCGGAAACCTCGAGGTGAACCTTAACACCAACAATCCAACTCGACAAATAATGACCCATTCACCATCACTTTTCACGCCGTTACTGTTCACCGGTACTGTTCACCACTACTGTTCACTGGGTACTGTTCACCGATTACTGTTCACCGGCGCCCTTTTTTTTTTTTTTTTTTT
>NW_025886922.1:0-3018 GCF_002878395.1 Capsicum annuum
GAGATGCATACCCTCTTCTTCTCGTTGGACAACCTCCACTAGAGCTATTATAACCATTCACACTATATCGACCTTAATAAGAAGTACTACAAGGTGGAGAATATGAATCTTCACACTCCTCACATGTACTCTTATCATATCTCTTATAAGCTTTGCGAACGAAGGGGTTATACCTAACACCAAATCTAGGTTCAGAGTGAGAAGTGTAAGACTCCTCACATTCCCCAACGTCATCATAGATCCATCACGAGGTCCTACATCATCTCCAAATTCACCATAAGCACTAGGCACTTCATTCACCTCATTTTCCCCCTCAAAACCGTAACTCTCAAATCTGCCCAAGTTTTGATCATGGCTATTTTCATAGCCTCCGCAATCTCCGTCAACTTCGTAGCCATAAAACCCCTCACTACAATCATAGTCTCCCATGTTGTAGTCATAATAATCCCCGGCTATCGAATACATGTTCCCCTTATATCACCTTTGTACCTACACAATGAACAAACAAGATTAGTTGTAAAATATCCTCACCAACACTCGTATACACCCACCTTTGTGATTCTCACAATTGGAGCGGCGAATATTGAAAGTTGCTTATACTCCGATAGTCAATAGGATGTCAATTCTACTTGGCGGCCAGAATGGATTCTTGTTTGATCGACTCAAGACACAAAAACAAAATTTACTTACGAACTTGAAACAAAGAAAATACTACGACTTATAAATGAGAAAAGCATAAAATAGAATGCTTAACACGAAACAAAACATACTCAAAAACTAATCTACAATCTAGTAGGTATTTACTAGTTTGCTAATTAGTATGAGAGCTAACAAAATGGAAACCAGTAGAATAAAAAAAGTGAAACTAGGAATTCCAACGTTCTTGAGCTATTGATGATGTGGCACTCGATTATTGGTCGATGGACAAAAAAAATATTGTTGAAGTTGAAAAATTTTGTTCCACAATTTTGGTTGTTCAAATTTCACAAAGATGGGGGGAATTTCGGTTTTGGTAGGTTAAGAAACAAGACTTTAAATCCTTTTTTTCAAAATTCAAACCTTGACCAACTTTCACCTTTTTGGCAAGACAACCTTTTAGAGGTCTTGTCCCCCTTTTCTCTTTTGGCTTGTCTAGAAAAATGAACTTACTCCCTTTTGGTATAAAGACTTTTGGGAGGTCTTTTGTTCTTTTTCCTCTTTGGTGATGTCTTGAAAGTTGTTTCAAGACTAACAAGATCCCACACTCTCTTTCCTTTGAATTTGGATCAAACAACAACCTTTTACAAGACTTCTTCAACACAACACATGAACTTCAACAACAACAACAACAAAACCGTCCACTCTTCCCACAACAACTTGCAATTTTTTTTTGCTCAAGAACTTAGGTTAGACTCAAGTAGTGTTAGAGAGAAAGAAAACCAACACAAGAAAGAACAAAGACCATCAAAACAACACCTAAATCTAGACACAAATTTGGCTAAACAACAACACTTCGGCCAAGACACCAAACCCGTAGAATAACTTCTTTTTGTGAGATTTTCGATCTTGGACACCTCTTCTAATGTTAGGAAACAAAGATCTAACACTAGAACACACAAAACACACAAAAATCACAAGAAAAATAGGCTTTAAATTTCGGCCTAAACACAAAAACGTGGATAGATTACTATTTTTGAGTTTTTCAGCTTTTCAACAATTTTTTTTTTAATTTTTGAGTGCAACCCAAGATTGATCTCGTGGGAACGAAATCAATGATGGCTTTGATACCAAATGATACAAAAACAGCCCACCAAGATGCCAAAACAGTCCACAAAACATGAGAAGAACAAGCAACACAAAGGGATACAAGAAAATAAACACAAAAACACACGGATTTGCAAAATAATGAAAGAATAGATAGTGAGACCATGATTATTACAAGATTACGAACCAAGTGTATTTCAACACTAACCCTAATGAATCTAATAATCAAAACCACACTCTTACGGTAACCGCCAAGGAAATCAACTCACCTCAAGATCCACCATTTCCAAGCAAAGCTCAATATTGGCTTTTTCAAGCCCTATACTAAGGATGACTTTTCCAAGCCCTAACAACGACTACACTAAGGTGGTATACTCTCAAGAGAGAAGATTTTTCAAGTGTTTCATAAATTCATCATTCAAAAACTAATGAGAAAAGACCTAATAAGAGACTATATATAGCCTAACTTATTACATAGTATAATGGACCAAAATACCCTTAATGAAAGGGGAGGTCATGGGTTGTTTCTTTAACATGTGCAATCCCCAAAATATTCTTAATGAAGGGTGCTTGTTCAATTCTCCAAAATCATGGGGTCACACTTCAAAACTTGTAGTATAGAATTGGCATCAAATATAAGCCCCCACGCAATCTTCCACACACGGGTTTGTTTAATGACATGCTCAAAACGGGTCCTCCATGCATGTTCTCGTATCCTCGAGGTGACCAAGTCTTGAGCCTCTATGTATTGGAATCTAAAGATGTCATCGAAAGATAAGATGACCATTTATCCCGTATCACTTATCCTCTATCTAATTACTTATCATATGATAACTTGACCTCTAAATATCAATGTTATCTATCTAAATTTTCTAATATTGTTGAACCAAACACATATGCAGAAGCTATTAAAGATCCTAAATGGGTGGAGCCTATGCAAGCTGAGATAGAAGCTCTTGAGAACAACAACACCTGGCAGGTTGTATCACTTCCTCAAGGAAATCAACCAATTGGATGCAAATGGATTTATAAAGTTAAATATCAAGCCTCAGGAGAAGTTGAAAGATACAAGGCAAGATTGGTGGCTAAAGGCTATAGTCAAAAGGAAGGTATTGACTATCAAGAGACATTTAGTCCGGTTATTAAAATAGTAACACTTAAAACCATCTTAGCTATTGCATCAACAAAAAACTGGCACATCCATCAAATGGATGTATACAATGCATTTCTTTAAGGTGATTTGGAGTATGAGATATACATGGAACTACCTCAGGG
>NW_025886923.1:0-1031 GCF_002878395.1 Capsicum annuum
TCGAGGAGTTACCAACAATATTCAACAAACTGATTTGATTGAGTGACAAACCCAGTGAATTCTCCAATGCAGTAACAACTTCTTCACCCTCACCTTGATTCATATTTCTCGTAACCATAGCATTTACTCTTTCATGATTAGGACAACTCTTGACCAAATGTAGTCCACCATAAGTATTACAGCCCTTTGTATGACATCCTTGTTCTTGGTGTTTCCAACATTCATCGAGGATTTCCCTTTGTACACTTTGCTATTCTATCCATATTTCTTCTTGGCCTTTTTTTTAGACTTCGAAGTAGTGGGAATGTCAGAATTACAATGAGTTGAGCAAAAATCCACCAACGAGTTAATGGAGGTAATGGCACTAGGAAAATCCTTCACATTCTGCCTCCTTAATTTATTTTGTGCCTATGCCTGTATTTCTTAAATGAAGTTATGTAACTTTTCTTCATCACACATGTTTTGTATGTCCAACATCAAGGAATTAAACTCCTTAATGTAGTCATGAATCATTTTGTTCTACCTTAGATTTTTCAATCGATCTATAGAAATCTATTAGGCATTGCTAGGAAAGAATTGGTCCCTTCTTTCCTTCTTTAACTTTTCCAAAGTATCAATTTTAGGCCGGCTAACACTCTCATCATCCGTATTCTGAGTCCTCCCCCACGATTTTGCTTCACTCGTCTAGTACATCGTGGTGATGTTCAACTTGTCTAATTCTGCAACTTGGGCAGTCAAAAAATACTGCTCCATGTCCCACAAGAAATTCTCTAAATCCTTGGAACTTTTAGCACCACCAAAAGGTTTAATCTCTGGAATTTTAACTTTAGAATTGCGTTCATAAGATTTCCCAGAAGCAGCGACTGCACATCGCAGCACTAAAATTTTTGCCAACAAATTTTCTATCACCTTTCCTTGGTCCTGTAATAGTGATGTTAAGGCCTCGTGTGTATTAAGAAATTCCATAGATTTTTCATCAAACTAGGCACACAATAGTGATATTTCTTCCTTCAAGGCATTAATCCGAGTTA
>NW_025886924.1:0-1885 GCF_002878395.1 Capsicum annuum
AAGGCTCAAGATGGAGAGGAAGCGGAGGTTTAAAATGAAGATATTGGCCAAGACTTGTTGTTATTGAGCCCTCAAATTCTTTATGATTTTGTGGACTGTTTCGACTTATTTTTGTGACCTGTTTGCAAATTATTTTGCATAGGTTTCCTTTGAAGTGACCAATTGAATGAGGTGAAGCCGTGAATCTGTGGATAAATTCCTCTCAAGATGGAGAGGATTATATGGGAATAATCACGGATATGGACTTAGGAGAGTGCGTGTTGGACCCGAGCATTGGAATGTGCAATTGAAGTGTAAAAGAGGCCCAAAATGCACCCAAATCAGCCCATTAATTACACTAGATGGGTGTCCACTCTTTGAAGGGCTTTTTGGTTATTTCAACTTATATTTTGTAATAGCTATAAAAGGAACATTGTAGGGTTTTAGACTTAGCTTATGAATGAAATTGTAAGTCTTACAAGACAAATAAACACAAGTCCTCTTTCCTTGAGGCACCCAGAACCAAAATTAGGGCTTAGACAAGTGTAGAATCACTTGTATTTGCATTTGCTTGGAAACATATCAGCTTGGGAGGTGGATTCGGATCTTGTATCTTTGTAAGAGTTAGGTTTATTGTTATGTGTAGTGTTAAGTGTCCAATAGTTACCATTATTGGGTTCTTAATATTATACCTTCATGTGGTCTATCTATCAATCTTTTTTCTTTTGTAATCTTGTATCCGTTTTGTATCTTGTATTGTGAAGCTGTTTTTGTTGTTGTTGTTCTCATTGTTGTTTCATCTTGTGTTGTTAACTTAGTTTGTTATTGGCTGCAAAGGGTATCAAACACCTAGTTATATTGTCCTTCTTGTATTTCATTCTTGAATCCGAGAATGATCTTCAAAATGGTCCTCAATTCTTTGAATTAGTGGACTATTTTTGGAATGTGTTTGGACTATTTTGAGCCAATTCCGTGTGTTCCTTGGTTTTCTTGTATCATTTGGTATCAAAGCATGGCTTAATTTTGTTCCTACAAGATCGATCTTGGGCTTTCTTGTTAGAAAATTAAAAAAAAAAATTGTTGAAAAGCTGAAATTTCAGAAAAAATGCAATCTGTCCATTGTTATTGTCTTGGCCGAAATTGTGTTCTTGTGGTGTTCTTGGCCGAGATTTGTTCTTGAGTATAGGTCTAGGAGTATTTTACTTGTCTTGTGTGTCTGTAGTGTTAGTTTTTTTCCTCACTAACACTTTGAGTCAATCCAAACTTGAGCTTGAATTGTTAATATTGTTGTTGTGAACAAAGTATGGCCGATTGGATGTTGTTGTTGTTCTAGCCTTGACCGAGTTGAAGGCCTTGTGTTGTGGTGGTGTTATAGATCTTGAAAGGTTGTTGTTGTATTCTTGTTGTTCATCACACCCTTCACCTTTTGTAAAATCAAAAACACAACACAAAGGGGACTTAGTCGGTTGTTGTTGCTATCCTTGTGGTCTTAGCCGTGAGATTATTAACCTTGTTTTGGTGGACTTGTTGTTCTTGGGAGATTGTTGTTGGTTGTTATTGTTGTGGTTGTTGTGTTCTTGAAGTTCTTCACCATATTCATCACCTTGTTAGTATTAAAGTGAACTTAGATCTTTAAAAGGTGAAAGACAAGGTGTAGTACTTGTTAAGTTTTGAAAGACCCCAACCACCAAAAAACTTTACATTACATATCCACCACTTTTCCATAAAACAAGGGTCCATATTTTAAAGAAAAGTACAAGTCTAGTCAAAGACTTTTGAGTCTTGAAATTTGAATTCCAAAGACTAGTTTGTATTTCCTGTCATTGAACAATTTTCACCAAAGTAAAAAATTATAGAATTGATCAAGACTTCCAAATTTGAAAAATAAAATTGTTGAGAACCGAGG
>NW_025886925.1:0-1383 GCF_002878395.1 Capsicum annuum
TTCTCAACAAAAATTATCATTTACAGATTACGTGACCTTTTTGTGAGTGCATAGGCCCCGTCTCATATCAAAACGTGCAGTTCGGGTCCGCATATGTCTGGGATGATTCTCTGGCGAAATCATGTCTACTCCTGTCCTTTGGGTTTTTTTTCAAGCATATATAAGGGGGGTAGAGGTGTTGAAGGCACTTCAAGGCGACAATCGCTAGTTGGCATAGGCGCTCAGTGGCCACATCGGCGTGCAGCGTGGGCGCATGGCAGCATGCATGGCTAGTCCGTGCGAGCCGTCCGTGCCCGTGTAGCAACGTCGACCACGCTTCATTGTACGCTCGTGTTGGTTATCGATGGCGTCATCCACGACGGGGCTGTTGGCGCTTGATTTCGGACGAGGCGGTGCTTTTGTTCGTGCGGCGAGTCCTGCATGCTGCTCTCGGGGCAAGCTCTAAGCGCTGCACGCATGCGGCCGAGCCCAATCCGCGGCGAGCGCCGGCGGCCGGCGTGGGCGGCGCCCGCGCATGAGCCTCGACGTGCCTTTATCTCCCCTGCTCCCCCCAAGGGCAGGCTATCGTGTCAAGCGGGATTTGCTTCAGCCTTGCAACGTCCGCATGGGCAGCAGCGCACGACATCTATTGCTGGGCGTTGGGCCGGTGCTGGGCGTGCATCGACGGAGCATTTGGACGCACGACACGTGAGTTTTGTTCGGCACGTGCGGTTAGGTTTGACCCCTGCTCGAGCAACTACGTCCTGACCCGTCTGCCATCTCAGTCGCGGGGCAAGCGCAATGCAGGCTTGCTCGAAGTCGGTTTCCTGTGCTGCATACCTAATGCCCAAGCATTATCAAGTTTTATCGATCGCCTTTTGACCCTCGCATTTTGTGCACGGGGCGAATCGAAAGGCCGCCCTCGCGTCCCACGCCTCCCTCGCTTCATCGTGTGATGCCGTGGTCCATGAGCGGCGGTCGGGATTCTCAGATGTGGTAGACACAGTGGGCATGGGGCCTTCATCGACTCCTATCTGCCTTGTACGATGCTCCTTGCAAACGACGGCCGCGCTCGCCTTGAATCCGTCTGCACCCTCGCGGGCAGGCCGGGATCATGCGACGCCGGCGTCGATGAGGAATTCTACCTGGTTGATCCTGCCAGTAGTCATATGCTTGTCTCAAAGATTAAGCCATGCATGTGTAAGTATGAACAAATTCAGACTGTGAAACTGCGAATAGCTCATTAAATCAGTTATAGTTTGTTTGATGGTATCTACTACTCGGATAACCGTAGTAATTCTAGAGCTAATACATGCAACAAACCCCGACTTCTGTAAGGGATGCATTTATTAGATAAAAGGTCGACGCGGGCTCTGCCGGTTGCTGCGATGATTCATGATAACT
>NW_025886926.1:0-3549 GCF_002878395.1 Capsicum annuum
AGCAGGGTGCCAGTTCTAGTGCTACTAGTGGGCAACGTCCAAATAGAATTAATGGTGAACTTTGGAGGTTCTTGAAGTTGGATGTAGGAGCTCAGGGTTTTCTTTTTCAGGAAGTTTGATGAAATATAACGTATAATGCTTCTAATAGGATTTAATATAGAGTTTGGACGGATTTTGGGTGAGGGGGAATGACCAAAATGCCCCTAAAAATCAAATAATTCTTGAATCTGTCCTTTGGTGGACTATTTTGATAGTCTGAAGTAGATCAACCATAACGTTTTACTACGATATCTAAATTGGATGAAACCAATTTCATTAGAAAGAGGACACTCATATATTTACATTGATATATAGTATCTCACCGAGATGATTGTGTATGAGGATTTATGATCATTTGAAATTGACCCAAAAATTCGCTTTTGATAGGCTGAAGTAGATTGACCATAACTTTTTGCTCTGATAGACAAATTGGATGAAACCAGTTTCATTGGAAAGAGGACTCACAGAGTTTTACATTGATATATAGTAGATCATTCAGATCATTATGTACAAGGAGTTATGATCATTTAAAGTTGGAGTAAAAATATGCCAGGCCTCAGTACTTTTTTTCCTGCACATTTTACTGTTCACTACTATTCACGGTTCGATCGAAATGTTCATAACTCGTCACTCAGGTGTACATTTTGGATGATCCACATATCTTTGGAAATCTTATTCGATACTCTACGTAATGGTGGGTCATAATCTAATACATTCCGTAGGAAAAATTTATAATTCATTCTAGATGACAGAACCTAACACGTTTACGTACAAAATTTCAATGAAAAATTTTTCGGGGTATTACATACCCCCTACTTATGATATTATGAATTGTGGACTCAAATTATGTGATCAAGTCATGTCATGTGTGTCAGTTTCCTTCTATCGAGTCCTGGGGGTATTTGTACCCGAAAAAATAGTAGTGTGCCTAGATCCATGTCATGTTGTCACGATAATCTTAGTCAAGGTATAATCTATAGAGCTCAGTCAATCATGTGAATCAGGAAACCTCAGAAATCTCATGATCTCAGTTAACTCTCAGATAATAGTGCTACTCCATCAGTCAATGGAAGTCAGTTAATCTGTCCATGTACAGTCATTTAAATCATGTTTAGTCTCTTCAGATAGGAGTGGAAGTTATCACCGAGTTAACCCAAGGATGGGGACTCACCTACCCATTTTAGGGTGTGATCCTTAGCAATCATCCTTGTATTCTAGAACTACGTAGCCAATGTAGGTTGAGACATCTTAGCCTGTCAGATTAGGGTTGATGAGGTGGCTTAACCTGTCAGTTGGTCCCACCGTTCTCACTTTTAGTACCTTCTAGATAAGGTTCACTCACAATTGTCCTTACCAGTGGTGCGGTATTGACACCTCTTCAGTCGGGGCAGAGATTGGACCCCAGCTTAGCCATAATGGTATACATGGGTCATGTCAGTTAAAAAACTACCTCCCATAGTTTCAGTATTAGTCTCAGTAAAAGAACTCAGGTAATTCTTCAGATATCAGTATACGAGGACTGTTACATACAGTCAAATTCAGTTATAACACGAAACTTAGAGAGTTCAACCAGATTCAGGACTGTCAGATACAGTCATCCATGTTATCAGAATTATGATTCCAACCATGTATTAGCATACAGATTTACCCAGTACGTACTCACGATCTTAGTTACTATGTATGTATGTTTGCACTCTTAGGTTTATTTCAGTCAGTCAGTAGTATTATTTATGCATGTAAACCCTTTGAATTATCCTACCTCACTCGTAGACTCAGTACTCCAGTTGTACTGACGCATTTTTTCTATGGTTCTTTCTTTTCATGTTACACCATAGGTTCAAAGGCACGAGTCCTAGACCAGTAGCAGCAGTCACATTCAGCATACAGAGTTGCAGTGAGTACTCTTTATTCGAGGATGACATTATTTGATTTATTTATTTGTTTCTTCAGTTCAGTTTTACGGAGTTAGTTGGAGACATGTTCCTTCAATTCCTTATTTTAGACAGTACTTAGAGGTTTTTGAATTTACACTCAGATTTAGCTTTCAGAATCAGTTTTTAGTTGTTTTGGGTATTTTTCATCCATATGGATGTTATATTATTTCAGTTAAACCTTATGGCCTATTGTGCATGTTTTCCGCATTATTATGTCATGAATTGAAGTATACAGGTATAGATATCAGTTATGGGTTAGCTTGTAGTCCCTCGAGGTCATAAGCACTGTGTAGCATTCCAATTTAGAAAATAGGGGTGTTACAAACTTGGTATCAGAGCCTAAGATTTAATATAGTCCTAGGAAGTTAGAAAGATGCATCTAGTAGAGTCTTGTACATGGGTGTGTTGCACACCACATTTATGTACAGGAGGCTATGAGATGTTTTAGGAACAGTTCCCTTTCTTCAGTATTCATGTCGTGCTAGTAAGCTTAATTTCAAGTCAGTCTCTCAGTCCAATTTGCTCTTGTATTATTTCAAAAACATGCCTCCAAAGAGAAGAAATCAGCCAGCTCCTCATCCCGAAGATCCTTTGGGTGAACATGTTTCTCATGCGAGTTCAGGACCGCATTTATCGCTCTTGCTCAGTCTGTAGCTGCCCAGAATGAATGACCAGCAGTTATTCTGGCCAACCCAGTGGCCAATTCAACAACAGCTAGGATTCGAGACTTCACTCGAATAAACTCTCCGTCCTTCTTTGGGTCTAAGCCAGACGAGGATCCTCAGGAATTCGTTGACCAAGCCCAGTAGGTCATTGATATCATGGGAGTCACTTTTTCTTAGAATGCTGAGTTGGCCACATACCAATTATCGGATGTCGCTCATACTTGGTATAAGCAGTGGTTAGCAGAAAGGTTAGAGGATGCCGATCCTGTTGAGTTGGAAGAATTTGTCATGACTTTCTTAGACAGATTCTTTCACTAAGAGCTGAGAGAGGCCAAAGTTTTTGAGTTCATCAATATCAGGCAGGGAAATATGACATTTTGTGAGTATTTTCTTAGATTTACTCAGCTAGACAGATATGCCCCTTATGTGGTTGCAGAAAACAGGGCTAAGATGAGCAAGTTTGTATCAGGGGTGAACGATAGCGTGGTAAATGAGTGTAGGTCTATGATGCTGAATAGTGATATGAATTTATCTAGGCTCATGAACCACGTTCAACAGATAGAGGAGCATAAGGTTAAGACTAGGGAGAGGCAGAATAAGAGAGCAAGAGCAGGCAGTTTCAATTTTGCTCAGCCCAAATCAGAGGGAGGAAATCGTTCACAATTTTGTCCTAAGTTAGCAGTTTCAGCCCCTTTCTCTACAAGTGCCCCAGTGCCAAAGTTCAGGGATGGCAACAGAGACAAAGCACCAGGCTCTAAATATCAGGGCAGTGTTAGTAGTGCCTGAACAAACCCTCTTTGTCAAACTTATGGTAAGAACCACAAGGGTATTTGTAGAGCAGGTAGTGATGTCTATTTTAGTTGTGGTAAGCCAGGCCACAGGATTAGGGAGTGTCCTCAGCCAGGCCCTCA
>NW_025886927.1:0-15663 GCF_002878395.1 Capsicum annuum
ATATATATATATATATATATATATATATATATTCTAGACTATCTATTATTGATTCTAAATTTTGTATTTCTTCTTTTTTGCATTTATTGAGTTTTTACTAACTCCGGCAATTATGTTATACTATAGTCTTTCTATCCTTATTTTTAATTCTTTACGTTATTAAGATATTATTTTTTTATTCTTTATATTTTTGTAATTTTTGTACATTATTCATCTAAGCAATATTTATAATATTTTAGTGAATATCTAAATCTAATTTAATCATAATAAATAAATTAATTAATTAAATCCAAATACATACTATTTTCGATAACTTTAAACAACATAAGCTCTGATACCAATTTAGAATCAACAATAGATAGTCTAGAATATATATATATATCAACATAACCTATATACGTTTAACAGCATTGAACAAAGAAGAATTTATAATAGATGAAAAAGAACATTTAATAGACTGTAGATATGCAAAAGGAAGAGCTAGTATAACACTAGTAACAAAAATAATAATTAATAAAGAAATAAATAATATAAAAAGTAAAGACCCAATAAAATATCTACACCTTAGAGGAACAAAGATATTAATAAAAACATGTTTTAGAGAAGGAATAGATACACCAATAGAACTATATTTAGCAGATGATAGAAGTATAAAAACTATAGAAAAAGTATAATAACTGTTATAAAAGAAAATTTAATATACCAAAAATTTAAATATATAATAAGTACAAATTATTCAGTAGCAATAACAGATAAAAATATAGATAAATCATTAGTGTTATATTGGAAAATATCAGGAATAGAACTAACTCTAGGAAGTAAAATATTTATAGCAAGATGTAAAAATCTATACGTATTAACAACAAAGCCTAAAATAACAAGAAAAAATAAAATTAATAAAATAAAAATAGAAAGTCATTTTGAACAATTTGTAAAAACAATTGATAATAATGATTATAGTTACAAAGACATAGATATAGAAGAAGATTTAGAAATAATAAATGATAGAATAAGCACAACAAAAAGAATAGCTCACAAAAACCAGAATCATCAAGCTCATAAAAAAGAACAAGTTATGAAACAACTTCAATAGTTAATTTAAATCAATATTATGTAATAGGAACAATAAATGAAAAAAAATATTTAATACTCTTAAACACAGGACAAGAAGAAAACTATATAGCAAAATATCTAGTAAAAAGTGAAGAAATAAAATCTAATAGTAATATATGCCCAGATCTACCAAGGAGTCTAATAAACATTAAAGATATAGCTGAAAAGAAAATAATAATAGGAGTTAGAAAAATAAAAATAGAATTTGAAATAAAGGAAGATATGCAAAAAAGCAGACATAATATTAGGAATAAAATGTTTAGAACAAAGAAAACCATACAATATAGAACATGCACAATTATCTCTAACATATAATAAATAAAGATTATTCATAAAAAAAGCTTTAACATGATATAAAAATATATGTACATGTAAAAATAATAGTAGAAGGATATTTTAATAGGTATTATACACTTATGATAGATGGGGGAGCAGAAGCAAACTTATGTAGATACAACTGTTTACCAGAAAGTAAATGGGATAAATTAAAAATACCAATAGTAGTCAAAGGATTTAATAATAAAGGAAGTTTAATTACATATAAAGCTAAAAATGTAAAGATAAAGATATCGGATAAGATAATAGCAATAGAAGAAATCTATAATTATGAACTAACATCAAAAGATATGCTTTTAGAAATGCCATATTTAGATAAATTATATCTACATATAATAACTAAAACATATTGGTGGTTTACAACACCATGAAAACAAAAAGTAAGGGCAAAAAGAGTTATTAATAAAATAAGAAAGAAAATTGGTAGATAAAAGGAAGTAAAAAAATTATACAAAAGTTAGAAAATGTAAAAAATACAGAAGACACAGTAGAACTAGTTGTATTTTCAATAAATAGAAAAGAAATAACCATATATTCAATAGATAAGGTAGAAATAATAAAGAAAAAATTAAGACAATTATATAGTGAAGATCCATTAAAAGGATGGTAAAAACATAAAACTACTATAAAAATTAAATTAATAGATAAAAATAGCATAATAACTCAAAAATCTTTAACATATAATTTTAACGATTTAAAAGAATTTAAAATACAAATAGATGAATTATTAGAAAAATAATATATACAAAAAAATAATAGTAAACACAATAGTCCAGCATTTATAGTAAATAAACATAGTGAACAAAAAAGAGGAACAAGTAGAATGGTTATTGACTATAGAAATTTAAATGCAAAAACTATGACATATAATTATCCAATACCAAATAAGATATTAAAAATAAGACAAATACAAGGTTATAACTACTTTAGTAAATTTGACTGTAAATCAGGATATAACCACTTAAAGTTAGATGAAGATTCTAATAAAATAAAAATAGAAAACACAGAATATATGCAGATAGATTATATAGATTACGAATTACAAAGTGAAGATAGTATATACAAAATTTCGGAGAATGAAACAGATAATGAAATAAATAGTGAATTAGATGAATCAAATGACTGAAAAGATATAAAAATGAACCAAATAATTGAAGAAGATATAAAAATAATAACAAAGGAAGAATATTTAAACAAAGAAGGAACAGATCAAAAAATAATATTTGACGGTAATATATTTGATGAAATAAAAGGAAAAGAGTTAGACCTAAGTGTAGAAAAAATATTTAAAATACCAATAATAAAAAATATATTTCGTAGAAAAAGGGAAGAATACTACGTAGTAAGCCAAAAGAAACATGTAATAGACGGTAAATATGCAAAAAGATGAGCTAGTGTACCACTAGTAACAAAAAGAATAATTAATAAAGAAATAAACGATATAAAAAGTAAAGACCCAATAAAATATGTACACTTCAGAGGAACAGAGATATTGATAAAAGCATGTTTTAGAGAAGGAATAGATACACCAATAAAATTATATTTAGCAGATGATAGAATTATAAACCTATAGAAAAAAGTATAATAACTGCTATAAAAGTAAATTTAATATACCAAAAATTTAAATTTATAATAAGTGTGAATTATTCAGTAGCAATAACAGATAAAAATATACATAAATCATTAGTATTATATTGAAAAATATCAGCAATAGAACTAACCCCAGGAAGTAAAATATTTACAGCAAGATGTAAAAATCTATATGTATTAACAACAAAACATAAAATAATAGGAAAAAATAAAATTAATAAAATACAAATAGAAAGTCCTTTTGAACAATTTGTAAAAACAATTGATAATAATAATTATAGTTACAAGAACATAGACAGAGAAGAAGATTTAGAAATAATAAATGATAGAATAAGTACATAAAAAAGAATAGCTCATAAAAAGCCAGAATCATCAAGCTCATAAAAAAGAACAAGGTATGAAACAACTTCAACAGTTAATTTAAATCAATATTACGTAACAGGAACAATAAATGAAAAAGAATATTTAATACTCTTAAACACAAGACAAGAAGAAAATTATATAGCAAAATATCTAGTTAGAAATAAAGAAATAAAATCTAATAGTAATATATGTCTAGATCTACCAAGAAGTCTAATAAACATTAAGGATACGGCAGACAAAGAAATAATAATAGGAGTTAGAAAAATAAAAATACAATTTTAAATAAAGGAAAGCAGATATAATATTAGGAATAAAATTGTTAGAACAAGTAAAACCATACAATATAGAACATACACAATTATCTATAACATATAATAAAGAGAAATTATACATTAAAAGAACTTTAACATAATATGAAAATGTATATACTTGTAAAAATAATAGTAGAAGGATATTATAATAGGTATTATACACCTAGGATAGATACAGGAGTAGAAACAAACTTATGTAGATACAACTGTTTACCAGAAAGAAAATGGGATAAATTAAAAACACCAATAGCAGTCAAAAGATTTAATAATGAAGGAAGTTTGATTACATATAAAGCTAAAAATGTAAAAATACACATATGGGATAAAATAATAAGAATAGAAGAAATCTATAATTCTGAACTAACATCAAAAGATATGCTGTTAGGAATGCCATTTTTGGATTAATTATACCCACATATAATAATTAAAACAGATTGGTGGTTGACAACACCATGTAACCAAAAAGTAAGAGCAAAAAGAGTTATTAATAAAATAAGAAAGAAAACTGATTGGATAAAAGAAAGTAAAAAAATAACACAAAAGTTGGAAAATATAAAAAATACAAAAGACACAGTAGAACTAATTGTATTTTCGATAAATAAAAAAGAAATAACTATATTTTCAATAGATAAGGTAGAAATAATAAAGAAAAATTTAAGAGAATTATATAGTGAATATCCATTAAGAGGATGGGAAAAATATAAAACTACTATAAAAATTGAATTAATAGATAAAAATAGTATAATAACTCAAAAATCATTAACATATAATTTTGATAATTTAAAATAAATTTAAAATGCATATAGATGAATTATTAGAAAAATAGTATATACAAAAAAATAATAGTAAATAATAGTCCAGCATTTATAGTAAATACACATAATAAACAAAAAAGTGGAAAAAGTAGAATGGTTATTGACTATAGAAATTTAAATGCAAAAACTATGACATACAATTATCCAATACCAAATAAGATATTGAAAATAAGACAAATACAAGGATATAACTACTTTAGTAAATTTGACTGTAAATCAGGATTTTACCGTTTAAAGTTAGATGAAGATTCGAAGGAATTAACCGCATTTACGGTACCACAAGGATTTTATGAATGGAATGTATTACCATTTGGATATAAAAATGCACCAGGTAGATATCAGTATTTTATGGATAGTTATTTTAAACAATTACCTAATTGCACAGAATACATAGATGATATACTACTATATACAAAAACTAAAAAAGTACATTTAAAATTACTAGAACAATTTACAGATATAATAGAAAAATCAGGAATAAGTTTAAGTGAAAAGAAAGCTGAAATTATGAAAACCAGATAGAATTTTTAGGAATACAAATAGATAAAAGTGGAGTAAAAATGCAACAACATATAGTACAAAAAATAATAGATTCAAAAGAAGAATTAGATACTAAAAAGAAATTACAATCAATTTTATGATTAGTAAACCAAGAAAGAGAATATATACCAAAATTAGCAGAAAACCTAAAGTCTTTACAGAAAAAATTAAAAAAGAAAGTAGAATATAATTACAACGAAGAAGATAAAAAAACAAGTTTAGAAAATAAAAATACTTTGTAAAGAATTACCAAAATTACAATTCACAGACGAAAATAAAAAATTTACATATATAGTAGAAGCAGATGCAAGTGAATATAGTTATGGAGGAATACTTACATATAGGTACGAAAATGAAAAAATAGAACATCATTGTAGATATTACTCAGGAACATTTAATGAAATAGAAATAAAATGGGAAATAAATAGAAAAGAATTATGTTCATTATATAAATGTTTATTAGCATTCGAACCATATATTGTATATAACAAATTTATTGTGAGAACAGATAATACCCAGGTTCGAAAATGGATCATAACGATCATAAAACCAGAACAGTTACCAATCACAAAATCTATTACGAAAGGAGTTATTTCAGAAGAAGATATGGATCAATTCTGTAAAAAAGTTGGCCAAAAATACGATGACCACATATGCAGCAGATGTAGTGGCGGACACAACTTTATTCCAAATGTGATACTACAATAATAGAAAGATAAAAAAACAGCAGATACGACAAAAAGAAGATAAAAAGAAGACAGTAATAGAGAAATAATGGAAGCAGACAAGATATTAAATTATGAAAGCGATATATAAACAAATTATATAACTTTCTTGACTTCCTTTACGTAAATAATTAGCTTTTAGCTTTTTCACTTTTTTGGCAAGGCTTTTTAAATTCTTTGTCTTTTTTCCTTATTTTTGAAAATTTGTTGGACAAATGTAAAGACTAAGAATAGTATATAGGTAACATGTAAAGTTATATTAGGACAAGTGTAAAGATATAAAAATTTTACGCGCTTTCTTAGGATTATAAATAGAGAGCATTTTTGCTCAGTTAGAGGTAAGCCTTCATGAGTTGAAGCAAAACCCTCTCTTGTACACAAAAAAAAACTTTTGAATTATTTAATTAAAAACAGGTATATTTCTAAGGAAAAACTATGAATTAGACAACTATGAAAAATCTAGAATTATCAGATTTATCAGAACAGGTATTTATATTTGTGATTATGAATAGCTAAATTCATAAATTCCTGACAATCATAATATGATAAAATAAGTTCATGTTAGTTACTTTATAGTAGAATTATTCAAAGAATATCATGTTAAGAGGTTTATTAGCAAAGTGGAAAAGGAGAAAAATTTCTAAGAACTATGCCATCCTAAAGGTGAAACCGGTGAGGCAAAAAAGCCGTGATAGAAGAGTAGCCAGAGTAGAGACGCTGTTTAAGGGAAAAGTCTCCAGATTACCATGCTAATTGTGACCGAAGAACATGTTATTTAAGAATAATCTAGTATGAAAAATGAATACTTATTTATCTGACGAAATGGTAGATAAATTCAAAATACTTGTTTTGTATACACTTAAGGATATAGAAATTATAGATATAAGAAAAATCATATTGGAAAAAATATTTGATAAATATTTTATGACTAGAATTAATTATATACCACACCTACCTACCTACTCTTACAAATACCTACATACCAAATCTACACATCAACCATGATAAATTACGAAAAATGAAAAATGGATATGAAAAATATACAATTATAGAAAAACTAATGAAAACAAATTTAGAAGAATATATGAGAACTAAAGATATAAAATATATAGAATTCCTTAATAAAATATAGAGAAATTATTTGGATTAAAAAAAATAACTAATAAATACTATGATAAAGCAATTAATTACTAGAATCCAATTCCAAGTTATCCAAGTTATTCGTAGAAACCTAAGCATAATATGGATAATATGACAAGATATATATCTGATGAAACTAAGATACTAGTTTTATATATCATAAAAGACTTAGAATTAGAAGACATAAAGAAAATAATATGGAAAAAAATATTTGATTATGAAGATGAGTTACTAAGTACTAATTGGATAGAAGATGAATTAGAAAATATAGATTTCTATGGTAGAAATAATTCAAACAGTTATTATTCAGATGGATATAATACAGATTAAAAATGTTAGAATAAATTCAAAGAGTTAGAGAAAAACAAAGTTGGCTATACGAAGAAATTAATTATAGAAACCAGCTTAGCAAAGGAAGAGAACAATTAAAAAAAAGATTAATTTGGATAAATAAAACCATAAAACAACTAGAATTAAAAAACAGTTTAGAATATGATTTAGACATGGAATTATTATAGACGAAAAAGACAGGATAATTACCGAAATAAATAACCTAGAATTTAATATCAGATATAGTACAATTAGAATAAATTATTACAAAGAAATTTGCAGTATCACAACTACTTTAGGATAAAATGATAGACTTGAGTATTTAAAATATTGGAGACAAGATATGGAAGAAATAAGATTAACAGAAAGAGAATTTAATTGAATATTTTAGAACAAAAGATGTAGAATATTTAGAATACCTCCAAAATAATATACAGGAATTACAATGACTAAGAGAAAAAACTAAAGAATATTATAGTAAAGCATTTAATCAAATACCATCCAATCACCCCTCAAAATATGAACATTAATAAAATTAAAATAAATACACTAAAAATAAAAATGTTTAGAGAAGTTAAGAAATATCCACGCACAAACAAAAATAGATCCACTAGACCAATAATAGATCTATTTAAGTTACCCGATTTATCCGCACCTCTCTTCAATTGGTATCAGAGCTTATGTTGTTTAAAGTTATCGTAAGTAGTATGTATTTGGATTTATTTGGTGAATTTATTAATTATGATAAAATTAGATTTAGATATCCACCAAAATATTATAAATATTGCTTAGATGAATAACATACAAAAATTACAAAAATATAAATAATTAAAATAAATAATATTTGAAAAATTTAAAGAATTAAAAATAAGGATAGAAAGACTACAGTATAACATAATTATCGGAGTTAGTACAAACTCAATAAATGCGAACAATTGTAGCTATTCCAATAAGTCATTTATTTGCATAAAAATTAGGTATCTCGATTTTGGGTATCTCTGGCTGCTGGACAATATCTTTCGGTATAATCATATCTCTGGTTAATCCTATTTTTACAATTTGTATAACTGGTTTGATCTCATCGTATAATCTCTCTGCTGGTGCAGTATAAAACTTTATATAAAATTGATTTCCTTTGGTTACTCTTTTATAGATGGTGAATACTTTATGTAATTATTCTATATTTGTTAGTTCTTCTCCTTCTTGGGTATATAGGGTATTTAATAATCCATAGCTGAAACAAGTTTTAACTAAGCTTGGGTTGATTTTTGGTAATGCGATTCGCTTGTTGTGACCTCACAATTTTTGGGTTATATAGTTTGTGTTTGGTTCTTGGATATTTGTAGCTCTGGGGTTAAGGTTTAGATAAGTCTGTACTTTGTGGATATTTTCTATGTATGCTCGGGCTATATGGTTATAAACTTTTTTATCTTGGTTTAAACTATCTCGATGTGTGGTAATTTGTGGGGGTATGAACAAGGGGTCTTTTGTGTGTTTTGGTATAAATGATTTTTCAAATATCTTATTCAAGTTCATGTTCTGGTATCTTTATCCACTAACTCCTTTGCTTGTACCTGTAATTGTAGTTTGATAAATGTTATGGGTTTTATGGAGTGTCCCAACATCTCCTTTTAGCTCTGGAATTTTATTGTCTTCTGATCGACATAGCTTTGCACACTGCTGAGTTAGCTGATTCATAGCTTTGGACTTCAGTTAACTTCATTAGTCTTTAGCCTTTCTATTTCATTACCCATACTGTCCACTTTCATTGAAAGCGTAGTTAGGGTTTTGAGTATTTTTTCTAAAGCATCATCTTCTATTATATTAGTCTGTGTAGCTTTGTCTTGATATGTAATCTGCAATAACATTTTTGTTAGTACTAATTACTTCAATTGTAAATGTAAAATTTAATATATCCAATATTAGTTTCTGAATTAGTTTCTGAATTTCTTTCGTTGTAACTGAATTTTGTATTATTCTTGTTATCCACCATCGAACCTGGTATTATCTATTCTTACAATAAATTAATTATATACAATATATGGTTCAAATGCTAATAAACATTTATATAATGAACATAATTCTTTTCTATTTATTTCCCATTTTATTTCTGTTTCATTAAATGTTCCTGAATAATATCTACAATGATGTTTTATTTTTTTATTTTTGTACCTAGATTAAGTACTCCTCCATAACTATATTCACTTGCGTATGCTTCTACTATATATGTAAATTTTTTATTTTCATCTGAGAATTGTAATTTTAGTAATTCTTTACAAAGTATTTTTATTTTCTGAACTTGTTTTTTATCTTCTTCGTTGTAATTATATTCTACATCATTTTTTAATTTTTTCTGTAAAGGCTTTAGGTTCTCCGCTAATTTTTATATATATTCTCTTACTTGGTTTACTAATCCTAAAAATGATTGTAATTTCTTTTTTGTATCTGATTCTTCTTCTGAATTTATTATTTTTTGTACTATACGTTGTTGTATTTTTATTCCACTTTTATCTATTTGTATTCCTAAAAACTCTATCTGATTTTCATAATTTCAGCTTTCTTTTCGCTTAAACTTATTCCTGATTTTTCTAATATATCTGTAAATTGTTCTAGTAATTTTAAATATTCTTCTTTAGTTTTTGTATATAGTAGTATAACATCTATATATACTATACAATTAGGTAATTGTTTAAAATAACTATCCATAAAATGTTGATATCTACCTGGTGCACTTTTATATCCAAATGGTAATACGTTCCATTCATAAAATCTTTGTGGTACCGTAAATGCGGTTAATTCCTTAGAATCTTCATCTATCTTTAAGTGGTAAAATTCTGATTTATAGTCAAATTTACTAAAGTAGTTATATCCTCGTATTTATCTTATTTGTAATATCTTATTTGGTATTGGATAATTATATGTCATAGTTTTTGCATTTAAATTTCTATAGTCAATAACCATTCTACTTTTTTCTCTTTTTTTGTTCACTATGTTTATTTACTATAAATACTAGACTATTGTATTTACTATTACTTTTTTGTATATATTATTTTTCTAATAATTCATCTATATGCATTTTAAATTTTTTTAAATCATTAAAATTATATGTTAATGATTTTTGAGTTATTATGCTATTTTTATCTATTAATTCAATTTTTATAGTAGTTTTATGTTTTTCTCATTTTTTTAATGGATCTTCACTATATAATTGTCTTAATTTTATCTTTATTATTTCTAATTTATCTATTGAAAATATGAATATTTCTTTTTTATTTATCGAAAATACAACTAGTTCTACTGTATCTTCAGTATTTTTTATATTTTCTAACTTTTGTGTAATTTTTTCACTTCCTTTTATCTAATCAATTTTCTTTCTTATTTTATTAATAACTATTTTTGCCCTTACTTTTTGTTTACATGGTGTTGTAAACCACCACTCTGTTTTAGTTATTATATGTGGATGTAATTTATCTAAAAATGGCATTCCTAAAAGCATATCTTTTGATATTAGTTCATAATTATAGATTTTTTCTATATTTATTAGTTTATTCCATATCTGTATTTTTACATTTTTATCTTTACATGTAATTAAACTTCCTTCATTATTAAATCCATTGACTACTATTGGTATATTTAATTTATCTCATTTATTTTCTGGTAAGCAGTCGTATCAACATAAGTTTGCTTCTGCTCATGTATCTATCATAGGTGTATAATACCTATTAAAATATTTTTCTACTATTATTTTTACAAGTACATATATTTTCATATCATGTTAAAGAATTTTTTATGAATAATCTTTCTTTATTTATGTTAAAGATAATTGTGTATGTTTTATATTATATGGTTTTACTTGTTCTATCCATTTTAAAGATATAGCTGAAAAGAAAATAATAATAGGAGTTAGAAAAATAAAAATAGAATTTGAAATAAAGAAAGAAATGCAAAAAACAAATATAATATTAGGAATAAAATGGTTAGAATAAGTAAAACCATACAATATAGAACATACACAATTATTTATAACACATAATAAAGAGAAATTATTCATAAAAAGAACTTTAACATGATATGAAAATATATGTACTTGTAAAAATAATAGTAGAAGGATATTATAATAGGTATTATACACTATGATAGATACAGGAGCAGAAGCAAACTTATGTAGATACAACTGTTCACTGAAAAGTAAATGGGATAAATTAAAAACACCAATAGTAATCAAAGGATTTAATAATGAAGGAAGTTTAATTACATATAAAACTAAAAATATAAAAATACAGATATGGGATAAAATAATAACAATAGAAGAAATCTATAATTATGAACTAAAATAAAAAAATATGCTTTTAGGAATGTCATTTTTAGATAAATTATACCCACATATAATAAGTAAAATAGATTGGCGGTTTACAACACCATGTAAACAAAAAGTAAGAGCAAAAAGAGTTATTAATAAAATAAGAAATAAAACTGATTGAATAAAAGGAAGTGAACAAATTACACAAAAGTTAGAAAATATAAAAAATACAGAAGACACAGTAGAACTAGTTGTATTTTCAATAAATAAAAAAGAAATAACTATATTTTCAATAGATAAGGTAGAAATAATAAAGAAAAAGTTAAGAGAATTATATAGTGAATATCCATTAAGAGGATGAGAAAAACATAAAACTACTATAAAAATTGAATTAATAGATAAAAATATCATAATAACTCAAAAATCATTAACATATAATTTTGATGATTTAAAAGAATTTAAAATGCATATAGATTAATTATTAGAAAAACAATATATAAAAAAAAGCAATAGTAAATATAATAGTTCAGCATTTATAGTAAATAAACATAGTGAATAAAAAAGAAAAAAAAGTAGAATGGTTATTGACTATAGAAATTTAAATGCAAAAACTATGACATACAATTATCCAATACCAAATAAGATATTGAAAATAAGACAAATACAAGGATATAACTACTTTAATAAATTTGACTGTAAATCAAAATTTTACCACTTAAAGTTAGATGAAGATTCTAAGGAATTAACCGCATTTACGGTACCATAAGAATTTTTTGAATGGAACGTATTACCATTTGGATATAAAAATGCACCAGGTAGATATCAACATTTTATGGATAGCTATTTTAAATAATTACCTAATTGTATATTATACATAGATGATATACTACTATATACAAAAACTAAAAAAGAACATTTAAAATTATTAGAACAATTTACAGATATAATAGAAAAATCAGGAATAAGTTTAAGTGAAAAGAAAACTGAAATTATGAAAACCAGATAGAATTTTTAGGAATCCAAATAGATAAAAGTAGAGTAAAAATGCAACAACATATGGTACAAAAAATAATAAATTCAAAAGAAGAATTAGATACAAAAAAGAAATTACAATCATTTTTAGGATTAGTAAACCAAGTAAGAGAATATATACCAAAATTAGCTTGAAAACCTAAAGCCTTTACAGAAAAAATTAAAAAAGGATGTAGAATATAACTAAACGAAGAAGATAAAAAACAAGTTCAGAAAATAAAAATACATTGTAAAGAATTACCAAAATTACAATTCACAGACGAAAATAAAAAATTTACATATATAGTAAAAGCAGATGCAAGTGAAATAGAAATAAAATGGGAACTAAATAGAAAAGAATTATGTTCATTATATAAATGTTTATTATTATTTGAACCATATATTGTATATAATAAATTTATTGTGAGAATAGATAATACCCAGGTTCGATGGCGGTTAACAAGAAAAATATAGAACTCAGTTACGACGAAGGAAATTCGGAGATTAGTATTGAATATATTAAAGTTTACATTTACGATTGAAGTAATCAAGACTGACAAGAATGTTATTGCAGATTACATATCAAGACAAAGCTACTCAAACTAATTTACCAATGGAAGAAGCTAATGTCAAAGATACCCAAACAGACTTAATATTACAAGTGTTTGAACAAATGAAGTTATTACAAGAACGAGTTATCACATTAACTACTGAAGTTACAAATGTAAAAGTGAAGGTTGAGCACTATAAAAAACAAGAAGCTATTATCAAAGATACTGTGCAGGAAGAGCACATTAAAAAACTAGACCTAGAAGGTGACAATGAGAAACACCTAAAAACTCAAATTACTAACAAAATTACAATTATAGCTGCAGGCGCAGGTGATGTATCCAAGGAAAAGAATATAGTCACTCAAAATAAACCTGAACTACCAAAGAAAAAGAATTATAACCTCAACCAGATATTCTCAAAACCATATACACCAAATATACAAAAACCAGAGTCATCTATACCTCTCCAGATATACACATATTCTGAATCACTCAACCAACAAAAGAAGACTTATAACCATATCACTCGTACATATATTGATAATATTTATACCTTACAAAAATTGTTAAATACAAAACCTATCCAAAACAAAGATTTAGCAAAACAAAACCAAGGATATATTACACAAAAATGTCAGAACTATAACAAACTTATTGCTTTGCTTTGCACCAGTGCAAACTTAATTTCTTCATGTTACTATTATGGACTATTATCTATAGTTTACACAATTACTGGAGAAGAGTTAACAAGAATTTCAGACATTAACAAAAAATTTATGGATTATAAAAGGATTACGAAGGGATAGTTATTCTATGTTCATTTTTACTCAACATCAGCAGAAAAATTGTTTGATGAAATAAAACATACAATTACTGTTGTCAAGATAGGAATGACACGAGATTATATTATCCCTGAAGAAATATGTGAACAATAAGGGATAACAAAAAATCAGATACCGAACTTCTACCAAAACAAGAGAGTTATTGGACTTAGCAGTATATTGACTGAGTTAGCAAATAATTATATAAATCAAAATCTAGTTTGGATTTACTATAACAGAAATCAATTATTGGTTTACTCCACTTGTAAAAATATTAGAGAAAATGACAGAGAAGAGATAAGAAAATGGATCATAAAATTAAAATAAATAAATTAAAAATAAAAATGTTTAGAGAAGTTGAGAAATATCCACGCACAAACAAAAATAGATCCATTAGACCAATAATAGATCTATTTAAGTTACCCGATTTATCCGCACCCCCCTACAATTGGTATCAGAGCTTATGTTGTTTAAAGTTATCGAAAATAGTATGTATTTGGATTAATTTGATTAATTTATTAATTATGATAAAATTAATAGGCTCTGATACCAATTGTAGGGGGTGCGGATAACTTGGGTAACTTAAATAGATCTATTATGTACGGGGAATGGATCTATTTTAGTTTGTGTGTGGATATTTCTGAACTTCTCTAATCATTTTTATTTTTAATTTATTTATTTTAATTTTATTAATGTTTATATCTTGGGGGTGATTAGAGGGTATTTGATTAAATGTTTTACTGTAGTATTCTTTAGTTTTCTCTTAGTCTTTGTAATTCTTGTGTATTATTTTGGAGGTATTCTAAATATTTTATATATTTTGTTCTAAAATATTCAATTAAATTCTCTTTCATAAGTATTTCTGTTAATCTTATTTTTTTCATATCTTGTCTCCAATATTTTAAATACTCATAGTCTATCATTTTATCCTAAAGTAGTTATGATACTGCAAATTTTTTTGTAATAATTTATTCTAATTGTACTATATCTGATATTAAATTCTATGTTATCTATTTCGTTAATTATCCTGTCTTTTTCGTCTATGAATAATTTCATGTCTAAATCATATTCTAAACTGTTTTTTAATTCTAGTTGTTTTATGGTTTTATTTATCCAAATTAATCTTTTTTTTAATTGTTCTCTTCCTTTGCTAAGCTGGTTTCTATAATTAATTTCTTCGTATAGCCAACTTTGTTTTTCTCTAACTCTTTGAATTTATTCTAGCATTTTTAATCTGTATTATATCCATCTGAATAATAACTGTCTGAATTATTTCTACCATAGAAATCTATATTTTCTAATTCATCTTCTATCCAATTAGTACTTAGTAACTTATTTTCATAATCAAATATTTTTTTCCATATTATTTTCTTTATGTCTTCTAATTCCAAGTCTTTTATGATATATAAACTAGTATCTTAGTTTCATCAGATATATATCTTGTCATATTATCCATATTATGCTTAGGTTTCTACGAATAACTAACTTGGAATTGGATTCTAGTAATTAATTGCTTTATCACAGTATTTATTAGTTGTTTGTTTTAATCTTAATAATTCCTCTATATTTTCATTAAGGAATTCTATATATTTTATATCTTTAGTTCTCATATATTCTTCTAAATTTGTTTTCATTAGTTTTTCTATTAATTGTATATTTTTCATATCCATTTTCCAATATTCTAAATATACGTAATTTATCATTGTTGATGTGTAGG
>NW_025886928.1:0-18734 GCF_002878395.1 Capsicum annuum
TACTCTCATCTTCCAAGAAGAGATTTCCCTCTTTAGGAGGAATGTTTTCACACCATAGTGGGTTAGCATATAGACTATAGCTTCCAAGGCAAGCTATACCATCATTTTCACCACTAGGTTCATTAGGAGTGTTTAAATCATCTTCAAACAAGACATTATACCTAAAAAGAGTGTGATCTACCTCACGGACAGATTTGGAACAAGCAAGTTCCTCACTCTCTAAATGATCAATATCAAGTTTCAAGGATGCTTCAAACACAATATTACCCTAAGAAGAGCTCTCGGCTTCATTCTCACTTTGTTGACCAATATTTTCAAATACTTCACTCACTTGAGTCCTATTAAGCACATCACACACATACTCAAGTGGTGGATAATTTTCACAAACAAGTTGATCAACACCCATTACACAAGACGATGTACTTCCATTCAACATATAGGATTCAACACTAAGTGGACATAAATTAATCTTACAAGAGGAGTCAATTTCGTCATCAATAGGATCAACTAGTGTATCCAAACTCACAATATGTACATCATCAATAAGAGGCAAGGAATCATTAGACTCATAAATAAGTAAGCTACTACTCACACTCAATGGATTACTAGTCATACAATTATCATTCACATGAATTAAAGTGTAAGAGTTAGCTATTTTACCTTGAAGATCTTGAGTAGACTCTTTCTTGCTGTGAGGTAAAGGTCCTCTATAAGCTTAGGCAGAAACTTCCTTTTGACATTGGTTGCCTTCGCTTACCATGTTGGTACCTACACAAATATCCATAGAAATAGAAGTACAACCAAAGTTAGCACGGTTTGGTGGTAATCCCCTCACATCTCTCAACACAACCTCTCCTTTTTCCACTCTCGGATTACCACCTTTCACTTTCTTACTCCTCTCAATATTTTGTCTCTCATAATAATTTGAATTGAAGTAGGTAAGAACTTCTTTTTGTGGCCCGGGCAGAATGTATGTCTCAAGGCAATTTCCCTATTGGTCTCTTACAATATTTGGCCAATTTTGCATATTTGAAACTTTATGTTGTGCAAACCAATGGGCGCCCAAGCTCACATGAGCATAGGTTATGGGAAAAACATCACACCACACCTCCTCATGGTAATTAAATTGGGAGAAGACAACTTTTACCCTCTCGGTAACCTTAAACCTGTCCAAGAAGTATGGAACAAGTAAAGGCTCACAAAATAACCCCATGTAATCAAACATGGATGGAACAATATAGTTTCTATAGTACCTATCATTTAACACAATGAGGCATCCCAGAATCCCACAAATGGTCACCTTTTCGGAGTGTACACTCCTTCTTGGATCAACATTATAAAGCTCACGAGTACCCCTTGGTTTTGGAGATGCATACCCTCTTCTTCTCATTGGACAACCTCCACTAGAGCTAGTATAACCATTCACTCTATATCGATTTTGATAGGAGTACTACAAGGTGGAGAATATGAATCTTCGCACTCCTTATGTGTACTCTCATCATAGCTCTCATAAGCTTTACGAACGAAAGGGTTATACCTAACACCAAATCTAGGTTCGGAGTGAGAATTGTAAGACTCCTCATATGCCCCAACGTCATCATAAGATCCATCATGAGGTCCTACATTATCTCCAAAGTCACTATAAGCACTAGGTACTTTATTCACCTCATTTTCTCCCCCCAGACAGTAATTTTCAAATCTGCCCAAGTTTTGATCATGGCTATTTTCATAGCCTCCACAATCTCCCTCAACTTCGTAGCTATAAAACCCTTACTACAATTATAGTCTCCCATGTTGTAGTCACAATAATCCCCAGCTATCGAAGACATATTCCCCTTTATCACCCTTTGAACCTACAAAATGAACAAACAAGATTAGTAGTAAAATCTCCCCACCAACACTCGTATTCACTCACTTTCGTGATCCTCACAAATGGAGCGGCGAATATTGAAAGTTGCTTATACTCCGGTAGTCAATAAGATGTCAATTCTACTTGACAGCTGGAATAGATTCTTGTTTGATCGACTTAAGACAGAAAATTCTACTTACGAACTTGAAACAAAAAGTTACAATGAATTAAAAATGAGAAAAGCACACAAATAACGAAGACACGACAAAAATGGATTCAAAAACTAATTCACATTCTAGTAGGTGATTACTAGTTGCTAATTAGAACTAGAATCAAGAAATGAAAGTAACGAAACAAAGAAAAGAAACTTTAAAATCTGAAATTTGAGCTTCAAAGTTTTTTGGGGAATGTTGATGATGTGGTACTTAGATGACGTGACAATTTGGTGACATGGCAGTTTGCAATTTGGATTGGTCAAATTTTTAATTTGGGAGAGTGAAAAATCAGCTAAAGAAGGGAAAAGCACAAGACCTAGAGCCTTTTTCAAAATTCAAAAGACTTTTGACTTTCCTTGCACCTTTTTAGAAAGGCACCTTTTGAAAGCCTTTGTCTCCTTTCCTCTTTTGTTTGTCTTGATATGTTCCCTTACTTCCTTTTGGTAATGAGTCTTTTTGAAAGTTCTATTGTTCCCTTTCTTCTTTTGTATGTTCTTTGGGATGTGTTTCAAGACTAACAAAAGACTACACTCTTTTCTCCACTCTTTAAGATCAAACCACACATATTGAATGTTCTTGTTCAACAATAAATGATGAACATGAAGAAAAACAAGAACACTCAAAAGATTGAAACTAAACCAAATGAACTCCAAATTGAATGATTTCAGATTCCTTTTGCTCACGTTAAACTCCACAACACAACCATCCATTTGTCAAGCCACAATATCAACAACAACCCTTCCAATTTCGAGCTTCACCTTACTAGTTTCTTCAACCTTAAACTCAACAATGGTGAACAACTCCAAAACCACTCGAATTAAGCTCAAATTCAAGATCTAGACTCACTTAGTGTTAGGTAACAAGAACCTAACACTAGAAACAAACAAAACACACTAAAATCTCCTAAATCTAATTCTCAAATTTCAGCTAAACACAAAAATGGGATAGATTTCTTTTTTTGAGATTTTCGGTTTTTCAACACTTTTTTTTTTATTTTTCAACTAACAAGCCCAAGATTGTTTCATTGCTTCGATACCAAATGATACAGAAAAGATAAGGGAAACACAAAACAACTCCAAAACAGTTCAATACACCCTCCAAAACAGTAACAATGACACAAGATGAAACAAGACACTGATTCAACACAAACACAAGGGAAATTGCATAAAAAAGCATGAAACAACTCCAAAACAGTCCACTAATCTTAAGGATTTGAGGACTAAGATGGAGACCACTCTCGGATTCACTACAACAACAACAATACAAGATAACAATGGTGTATTTGACACCCAAAACAGCCACAAAACGTGAAGAACAAGATGAAAATAAGAACATAAATTTTTGGATTCAAAAAGGACCCAAAAATAGTCCACTACACAAGAAAACAACCAAAAAAGTAAAGGATAGATAGTGAGGCCAATATTATGACAAGAATCAGAAACCAAGTGTATATCATACACTAAACCCCTAATAAATGTAATAATAAAAACCACACTCTTACAGTGACCACCAAGGAAATGAACTCACATCAAGATCTACTGTTCCCAAGCAAAGATCAATATTGACTTTTCCAAGCCCTATTCTAAGGATGGATTTCCAAGCCCTACAACTAAGGGTGTTACACTCTCAAAAGAGAGAAAATATGTATTTCAATTCTTCATCATTCAAAATCTTCCAAGAAATGAGCTAAAATGACCTTTTTATAGTGTATTACAAAAGAAGACAAAAAGACCACTTTGCCCTTAATGATAGGTGCGGTCATGGTGTGTAAATACACTATGTTTAATGTCCAAAATTACCTTAATTAAGGTCCAAAACCATGAGTCCTCAATCTTAAATGCTCCAAGCAATCTTCCACATGCGAGATTACTTTAAATTATGCTCAAAATGGGTCCTCCATGCATGTTCTTGTATTCTCGAGGTGACCAAGTCTTGAGCTTCTATATGTTGGCCTCCAAAGATGTCATCAAAAGATAAGATGGCCATTCGTCCCGTATCAATCTCCATTCTAAGGGTTGTTTTTCCTTTTGTGTGCTTGCTAATTTTTGGATTCTTGTGTCAATTTCATGTGTTAGCCTTCATTTAGGCTATAATTTGGTATCAAAGCCTTGTTTAGGATTGTTTCTATAACTCTAAGTCTTGGATGTAAGAAAATCTCAACAAAAAAGTGTAGAAAATCAAAAATCTCACAAAAAAATTGTAAACCCGTTTTTGTGTTTGGATAGATTTTTAAATCTTAGATCTATATGTTTTTGGTTTGTTTTTTTGGTTTCTAGTGTTAGATTCTTGTTCTCTAATACTACAAGTGTCTAGATCTACTTTTAGAGTGAAGTTTGGTTGAATTTGAACTAGATCCACCATTGTTGTGTTTTGTTTGAAGCTTTTGAGGTGGAATCTCATTTTTGGTCATCTTGTTTGTGGCATTTTGTGGCTGATTTTATGTTGTTTGTGGTTGTCTTGGCCTAAGGAATCTAGGTCTAAAAGAAAATTCAGATTTGGAGTTCATTTGCTTGTTGGTCAAACTTGGTCAACACTTGAATATTCATCTTGTTTATTTATGGTCTTCATACCTTAGTGAAGAAGAATATTCAAAGTGTTTGTTTGATCCAAAAAAGGGGAAGAAAGAGAGTGTGCTTATTGTTTGTCCAAGAATATTTCCTAGTATATTCCTAATCCATCCAAAAGAAAGGGGGGACCAAAGGACAAATCAAGTACACTTGTAATTAATTGGGGGGGGTACCATTTCATTTCAATTTCATTTAGAGGCTTCAAAGAGCTCCAAATTGTTTTCTTACCCCCTCAAATATGAAAATTCTTCTTCCCAAAGTTGATACTTGGCCGAAATTAGGTTTTGGGAAATTTGAAATTTTGAAAAGTGGCAACCAACCACGTAGTGCCACGTCATCACTTGTGCTCAAGAAAAATTCGACTCAAGTTAGATTTCCTAGTTTCCAATTTTTTATTCTAGTTTCTTTTAAGTTAATTCTATCATTAATTAGCAAACTAGTAAGTACCTACTAGGTTGGTAATTAGTTTAAAGTTCGCTTATTTCGTGTCTTCGATTTTTTGAGTGCTTTTCTCATTTTCAAGTCGTAGTATTCTGTTGGTTCAAGTTTGTGCATCACTTATTTTGAGTCGTTTCAAACAAAGATCAATTCTAATTCAAAGATTCTCACCTCTCAAGTAACTTGCCAAGTAATGTCAATTCTCCAATGCTTGCGAACCCAAGTGTGAGGTGAGATTGAGAGTGAGTGAAGTAAGGCTCTTTTTGAACTAACTTGTTTGTTCGTTTTGTAGGGTTTTTTCTTTCTCTTAGGTACCATGGCTGCCTATAGTTTTGATGACACGTTTGATCGCATCAAGGACGATTGGGATAGCTTCATTGAAGATATACGCCAAATTCTTAGTGCAAGGGAGAAGACTTGACAAACTCCCTTGTGATGTGAGATTCTCAAAGGAGAAAGTGGGCTGCCATGATCCAAACCAAGGCAAAGAAGAATGTACTCAAGAAAATAAAGGTAAAATAGCAAACTCATACACTTTTGTACATGTGGACGATGATTGTGTGGCTAGTAGCCTATTGAGCATGAGTGGTAGCTTATCTATTTGTGAGTCTATTGATTCTTTGCCTCTTGTTAATGATGTACATATTGTGAATATGGATACACTAGTTGATCCTATTAATGACCGAACTGACTCTTCTTGTAAGATCAATTATGTCCACCTAGTGTTGAAGCTAATGTGTTGAATAATAGTACATCATCTTGTGGGAATTGTGTTGATCAACTTATATGTGAAATTTTTCCACCACTTGAGGATGTATGTGATATGTTTAATGGATCTCAAGTGAGTGATGATGTTGAAAATGTTGATCAAATAAATAGGAGTAACCCCTTTAGCATAACCTCTAGTAAATGTTCTACTCTCGGTTTTGCTCATAGGGATAATCATATGCTTGAAATATCTTTGATGCTTAATAACGATCTTTTAGAGAATGGATTTGCATATTCTATATCCTCTTCATGGATAGATCCCTTCTCTCTTTAAGGATAGTATCTTGTTTGAAGATGATGAGTTCACTCCTAATGAACCTAGTGGTGAGAATAAAGTTGAAGGTATAGCTTTTCTTGAAAGCTATAGCCTATATGTCAACCCACTATGGTGTGACAACATTCCTCCTAAAGATGGAAATCTCTTCTTGGAAGATGAGAGTATTCTTAAGGGAAGGGAATGTGAGGTCTTGAAAAGGAATAATTAATTGGGTGCTGATAATTTTGACTTTCTTAAATACTTAATAAACCGAATAAGTGATTGTTCCTTGAAAATTGATTGTGGTTGTAATCCTTTGTATGACACCCCCCTTCCCCCCCCCCCTCATGTTTGATGATTATGAGGATGGATTACTTGCTTCTTATGAAGACTTAAGTAATAATTTCTTTGACTTTGGTGGTGGTATGTGTATACTTGAGGGTACTTATATAGAAAAGGAAGGTGTCCATTGCTTTAAAATTACTTCTTCTTCTACTACGTGTAATCTTATTGTTGAGAGTACTTATGGAGATGATGTTAAAACTAGTGGTGAGTACATACATGAAGACACCTTAGTAGAAGTTGACTTGAGTGATACCTTTCTTTACTCTCTACTTGCTTTTGATGACATGTATGCCGTTGTAGAGAGTATGTCGTGTAGTTTGAGTGAAACCTATGGGAAATGGGAGTGTTGTCTAGACCCGTGTTCATGGCCACTTTTCCCATTTGACCCCGGCACCAAATATAGAATTGATGATGTTGATGCACCCAACTTGTTGCTTGGTCTACATGACAAGCAAAGTATCAGTTTTGGCAAATTCCATAACCAAATCCTTTGTGCATCTTTCATTAAACTTTTAATATTTAATTTAAAGAATTCTTGGTTATATTGCAAATATGTGCAACCTTGGCATGTTGAGATTATTAGTTTGGCTAACCCTAACCCTCATTCCATGAGGAGTTTGTATTTGTTTTTTCTCTCTTTGGTTTTGCTAGGTTTGGATTCGAGGTCGAATCCTTTTCAAGAAGGGGAGGATGATACAAGTCAAATAGCCACCTTAGCTTTTGAAGACATCCTGCGAGGCCAACACAAGAAAAACTCAATTGTGGTTACATTAAGGGCACGGGAGCACGCATGGGGGACCCATTTTAAGCCCACAATAAAACAATCTCGTGTATGGAAGGTTGCTTAGAAGCTTGCCTTGATAAGATGCCCGAGAGGTCCAAGTGTTGAAGAATAATTTTGAAGACCAAAAAAACTCAAGAAAAGTCATATATTGAAGTGTGAAGAAGACCACATCAAAGCACTATATGGAAAGTCATATGTTGAAGTATGAAGAAGACCACATCAAAGCACTATATGATCACCCATTCATTAAGGGTGTAATGGTATTTTTATATTTTTTCTTTACACTCCATAGGAGCCCTTTTTCATTAAGGGTATTTTGGTCTTTAATGTATTAGTATAAATTGACCATTTTGCTTCTCATTTCATTGGACTTTGATGAAATTGGATATTATTCTTAGATTCTAGCTTTAGTCTTGTAGTTTTAGGTCTCAAACCCAAAATTGGTTCCTTAAATACATTTGAAGTTAGGGTTTCACTTGTATTGGGAAATTTGGCAAGAAAGGTGTTCTTGAGGAAGAGTGTTTACTTTGATTCACCTAAGAGAGTGGTTTGATCTTACATTGGTGATGTGTGTTTGAAGGTTTGATACACCTTCTAGTGCTATTCATTAGTGGAAGTGAGGGTCTCTCTATCAATCTTTAATTCCATGCAATTCTTCTTCTTCATCTCCATTCTAAGTTTTATTTTTCCTTTTGTGTGCTTGCAGATTTTTGCATTCTTGTGTCAATTTATTGTGTTAGCCTTCCTTTAGGCTATCACCTCCCCTCTTTCATTAAGGGCAATGGGGTCATTTTTTCACTCATTATGTAATAAGGCTATTTATAATCTCTTTTAGGTCTTCTTTCTTTAGTTTATGAAAGATGAAAGATTGAAATATCAAAAATCCTCTCTCTTGAGAGTAGAACACTTTGTCTTAGTTAGGGCTTGGAAAAGCATGTATTGATCTTTGTTTGAAAACGATGGATCTTGAGGTGAGTTGATTCCCTTGGCGGTCACCGTAAGAGTGTGGTTTTGATTATTACATTCATTAGGGGTTTTTGAGTTTAATACACTCTTTAGTTCTTAATGTTGTAATAATCTTGGTCTCACTATCTATCCTTTACTTTTGTTATTGTTATTCATCTTGCTTCTCATGTTTCTAGCTATTTTTGGTGTTATATACACCATTGTATCTTGTATTTCTTCTTATTGATAGCAAATCCGAGAGTGGTCTCCAACTTGGTCCTCGGATCCTTAAGATTGTGGCCTGATTTGGAGTGTGTTTTGTGTTTCCATTTTCATTCTCGTATCATTTAGGAGAAACCTAAAGAGGGCCACTATGAATTCAACTATTCAGATGCAAATTTACACGAGTGAACATACCCAATCCAAGTTGTATGACTCCTCTTGTCGAGAACCAACAACATCTCCTGGTTCATACCTGACGTGCCACATGATGCCTCAATTGGAGAGATCCTAGATCTGATACCTTTATCATCCCGGGTATGTCCCTATATCCATATATTCTTTATTTTATTAGTATGCATTACGGAAATTTCATAATCTTTTAGTGAGTTGTGGTGGTATACCAACCGCCTAGGGTTTTTTTTGTCGTGTCTCTTTTCCTCAGGTGTGCTATCATAGTATAGCTAGTTTGTTTAGGTATTGTATTGTGTTTGTGATATTTGTGATGTTTTGTTTTGTTTGACTATAAGAAAAATAAGGAATCTTGGTGCAATTATTGACTATCAAATTTTTGTGGACTGTGTTTTGAAGATATGTTATGACCATTGTTGAATCTTGTTATGGTATTAGTATTAGGGATAAAATAATCATAGCTTAGCATTGCATGAATTGAATAGGTAGTAGTTTGATAATATAACCAGGTACTCTGTGTGTGAGGTAGTTACCTAGTTCACCTTGTGTATTTAATCTATAATATCCCCAACTAGTCTTGCCTAGGTGTAGGAAAGGTTGTTCGGATATGATGATAGGACATGTTTGAATAAGTCCACTCTTATCCCAAACGACGATCCAAATGAGAATATGTATTTCTTAATCCCTAAATTGAGCCTAAAAGTGATTTATGTTGTTGTTTTAAAATTTTCATCTTCCTATTTTAATTACAATGAACCTGTTTGGCCTTGGTCCATAATTGGACAATGTGTACCTCAACTCAAGAAAATTGCCTAAGTTGAGGATGACTATCATAGGGGTGTGTACTTGAAGATACGTATGAAGAAAGGTATTGAAATACATAAAGAAAGTAGGGTTGGGTAAGCTAGAAAAGCGTGAAGAAAAAGAACAAAAAAATAAAAATAGAGACAAAATGAAAGAAATAAATTTTTAAATAATGCAAAGAATTAAGGAAACCACACCCAATTAGAATAGCAATCAAGGAGAAAACGGAGAATAAAAGAAGCATGGTTAAGTAGTGGAGCCAATAATGTAAGTGTAGTGGTAAGAAGGGTGAGTCACTATTTCCCATATATACCATACATACCCACAAGCCTACATTACAAGATGGAAAGAGTCCTATAGTGATCCCCATCCAACTATCCAAAATACTAAGCTATATAAAATAAAGGCACTATGGTATTTCATGCACATTGTTTGAACTTTATTGTGAGCGTGAGTTGTTTGGTATAGTCTAGTGATATGTCTTACGATATTATGAGAGTTGGGACTTCCTTTCTATAAGGGTACATGAGTTATATTGTTAACTAATTTGTTCGGATAGTGTCAATTGATGCCTTGTTGTTTGTTGGTAATCTTATGCTATCACTTGATTTTTATTGTGTTACATAGTCTACCATAGTTTCCTTAGGTTTCTTTTTGTTAAGCATTGTGTTAGTTTGTTATGTGTTAGTTGCCTGAGGACATACAAATGTTCTAACTTGAGGGTGTTGAAGTGCCATGGTTTTATGACACTTTCTATACTTAAAATAGGTAAATGATGCATGAACTTAGGCATTCTTGTTACATATGATGTGCATTTCTATTGATTTTGCAAGAAAACATGGTTTGGACAAAAGAATGAGAAAAAGGGATGAAGAGTGGATGAAACAGCTACCCACGAGTCAACCTTTCACTCATAGGTAGTACCAACAAGTCGTGAGTAGTTTTCATAGGTTGAGCTCTGAATTCTAATGTAGTAGCTGCTTTCCACTAGTCTATCTATGGCCTATAGGTTCAACCTATGAATCTTAGGTTGCATCTGCATTGAATATTTCGTAAGATTGAAGATGTACTTTGATTTTCGTGATTCCTATACACGATTTGTGGATTCAACCCATGACTCAACACATAAATCGTGAGTTGATACTAACTCTGGTTTTCTACATTGTTTAGGATAGGTTTTATTTTGTATATGTCAATACCCCTTGGATTTTTATTTTCTGTTTATGAATTTTATTTACTTTTGACACTATTTTCAGTTCTAAGATACATTATTGATCTTGGAATTATAATTCTTGGTGTTTAGGGTTTACAATTAATTTGAGATTTTGGATTTTCATTATTATTCTTTGTTAGTTCGTCCTCATACTTTTATATATGAAATCTATGTTTTTATTATAACCATGAGTATCTAAACTCCATAACTAGGGTTGTGGGAACCCTGATGAATAAATGAAGCAGGCTAAGTTCTTAATCCCACTAGAATGATGTTCTTGCATGTATTGGGATTTCCTTCATTTTAATTTCTTTCATAATGGTTGAAAAATAACTTGCTCGAATTCGATACTTGCTTTAGAGAGAAATAGAGATCAGGAAAAGGAGATCACAATAGTAAGTTGAAGCTATAAACCTTTATCTAATTAAATTGAAGTGAGAAGAGATAGATAATCTGAGATCATGAAACAAGGGTTTGAAATGTGATGGACTGAGACAGAGAAGATATAAGTAAAATACAACCAAACCAAAGTTGAGAGACAATTTGATAATACATAGCATGATAAATTTTACATTCAGCATACCAAGATAGTTTGACAAGCACGAACAGTCTGTGGCATTATGAAGTTAAGGGGAACATAATCCTAGTGATTCTCTCATATTGATAACCACCCTAATTGCCTAGCATTATTATTGTTACTCTTATTATCACATTACCCCTATTTTATTTTACGAACTTTCCAATCACATCAGCAAGCTTTAGATAGATTTTTAACCTATTCCTTGTGAGATCGACCCCAACCTGGTTGGGTTCTATATTTTACTAGTAGTGACAACTTTATATATTCTTGGATGTGTAATTTTGGAAATATCAACGGATGACACAAAGTACCATGTCCTCAAAATGATGACACTAAATCTACTCAAATAAAGTAAACCTCAACTCAACACTAGCACAGATCCTCCTAGAATCTAAAATATGAAGTTGAACCATCAAACTAGCTAACCACTAAATGTCCTATGCTAACGAACTCTCAAATTCTGAAACAAAACCCAATATTCCCATACTTACTACCTTCCGACTCAAGGTGTCTTCTACCATATTCACTAAGAGCGAATGGTATAGAAAAAGATATCATAATCCTTCAGCATCTCGATCCATCTATGCTTTGTTAAATTAAGATTTCTTTGGTTGTTATGATATTAAAGACTAAGATGACCAATATACATTTCATAATTAATGCCATATAAAGATGCCTCCAAATCTAAAGTTCAAAAACTATAGCTTGCAACTCCAAATGATGAGTGGGTTAATTATGTTCATGCACCTTCAATGTCCTTGATGCATAAGTAATAACTTGGCCTGATCTTGGGTATATCTTTACGTCCAAGAGAAAATTATGACCATATATGTACATGTTCTATGAGCTAAATCTTGTAAAATATCTTATGTTTTAGCTAAAAGTTGTATTCTCAAGCTAATGGATATAATTAGTGTTGCAGGGCTTGAACTTGGTAAAAATGAATGTGATTAGGCATGAACGTCTAGCTATGGATCATGGAAACCATTAGGAGAAATATGGTGAGCATAAAAAGAGTGGAACAAGGGTTGGAAAGCATAGGACAAAATTCATAAAAAGGAGGACACACATTGAACTGGAAAGGAAGAAGATAATATGGGAGCATGCCACGCCCCTTAGTCACCTCGATAAGGGTGTGGCACATTGGTGGTTTATCATGAAGTGGAAAGTTCCAATGAGCATGTGCAATATTGGCGTGTTGCTCCCCTTAATTATCATGATAAGGGAGTTGCACAGATAAGTCTTAAAAGTGGAATGGTAATTTCTAATATGCCTCTATAATATTAGTATGCCACGGCCCTTAGCCTCCGCGATAGAGTTGATGTGTTAAAATTGTGTATTTCAGCCTAACTATAAGAGGAATACTTGTAATATTTTGGCTTATATTTTGCATACGTTGAGGCAAGGAAATACTTATGAAGGCTTTGTTTTAGGGTCATTTCATTATTCAACTCTTTTACTTTCAATTTGGTATAATTATTTCTATTTTATGGATGTTTATTATGAACATGAGTGGCTAAACTCCCTTGTTATATAGGTTTGAGTCCAAACTCATGATTGTAATTCATTATTCTTAGAGTTGGTTGAACATTGGTTTATCATATAGGTTATTCTTAATCCCTTATTTTCATAATTTTGATGATTGTCCACCATCGAAATATACGTCTAATCCTTTCGCTCATCCAGAAGGAGAATCGGTAGGATAGATCAAAGGGTTTAAGGATCAAGTTCTTATCTTTTGGATAATGAATGATTTGAATTCACGTCTAGGATAGGAATTTACTTAGAATGCCTTGGTTGGTTCAACTACAGGAATATAGCGTAAAAGCATCTAAAATAAATTATTCCATCCTCGCTCTATGATATTGTTTTAACATCCTTTTAGGAAGATGATTAGAGGTTTGAAGACCATAATCGCATCATTAACCCTATGAATCATAAACCCAACAACCAAGATGACCAACAAAAAAGATAACAATTTACATAATTGTTGAGAGTGGCTTAATCTTGGAATCTTTTCTTTGTATTGTTTACATCTTTGCCAATGTTATGATTGTGACATTTTATTATTCTTTTATATTTTTATTATCTACTAAACTTTCAGAAATTCTTTGGTAACTTAAAACACTGGATTGTATATTGTCGAAAACTAAAATTATATGAATTGATAAACAAGTAGTCCCTATGATTTCTATATTCCACTCTTAAGAGTCACTATATGACTTATCTGACCACATGTACTTGTGTGTGTGGTAGGCTGCAACATGGCCCCACTGCATCAACACATAAACCAAAATAACACCAGAAGAATCATAAAATACGGTTAATACCTTGCCCTTAATAGAATTAGCCAATATCAGAGTTGAAGTGAGAAAACCCTTGAGCTTCTAAAATCTTGATTGACACTCCTCAGACACTGGAAAGGGACCTCTTTTCGGGTAAATATGGTCATCAACTCTATATAGTACTCAAATAACCACCTATAGTAACTTGCCAAACCAATAAAGTTATGAACCTCAGATGAAGATGTAGGTCTAGTGTAATCATGAATATCCTCAATCTTTCTCGGATCCACCATAATCCTATCCTTAGACACCCATTATCCTAGGAATGTAACTAACTCAAGCCAGAACTTGTACTTTAAGAAATTGTCAAATAGTCTATGATCTCTCAAAGTCTAGAGCATAATCCATAAATGTTTCATATTCTCCTCCCTAACCCTTGGATATTTTATTTTTAGTTTAAGCACTTTATACACTTTTGACATTATTTTGAGTTCTGAGATAAATTATTGATCTTGGAATTATTGTTCTTGGTTTCTAGGGTTTATATTTGAGATTTTGGGTTTTCATTCTTATTCTTTGTAAGTTCATTTTCACGCTTTAATCTATGAAATCTATATCGATTCTTAGAACCATGATTAGCTAAACCCCATATTAGAGTCACGTGAACACTGATGAATTAACAAAGTAGGCTAAGTGAACAGTCATTCTAGAATGGTGTTCTTGCATGTATTGGGATTTCCTTTACTTTGATTGCTTTCTTAATGGTTGCAAATGTTACTCACCCATATTTAATACTTGATTATAATAGAGGTAGTGATTAGGACCAAGAGATTACAATATTAATTTGAAGCTATCAACCTTCATCTAATTAATTAGAGTCTAAGAGAAGATAGTTAATCTAAATCATAAAATAAAGGTTAGTAATGCAACCTCTGAAATCGAGAGGATATGAGTGAAATTCACCCAAACGAAAATCAAGAGATGGTTAGATGATACATAACTTGTTAGATTTTGAATTCAAGGCATCGGGGAAAAAATCCTAGTTATTGTCTCATATTGATAACAACTATAATTGCCCATCATTGTTACTGCTACTCTTATTATTACCAAACCCCTCTTTACTTTATGAACTTTCCAGTCACATCAACAAGCTCTTGATAGATTTTTGACCTATTCATTGTGAGATCGACCCCAACCTAGGTGGGTTCTATATTTGACTAGTGACTACTTTATACTTTCTTGGAGGTGTAATTTGGGAGACAACAACAGAGGACACAAAATACCTTATCCTCAAAATGATGACACTAAATCTTCTCTAATAAGGTAGAACTTTCCCCAACACTAGCAAGGATCCTCCTAGAGTCTAAAATATAAAGTTTCATCATCAAATTAGATAAGGGTTGATTGCCTCATTCTAACGGCCTCTCAAAATTTGAATCAAGTTCCAATCCACCCATACTCATTGTATTTTGAATTAAGGCATTTGATACTAAATTTGCCTAGATTGAATGGTATATAATAGAGATGTGTTAATCCTTTAGCATCTCTAACGATTAGTGTATTCTTGAATTTAAATCTTTCTAGGTCATAAGATATTGAAGACTATGATGATTAGGATCTCACCATTAATTCCATATAAATAACGCCTCAAAATCTTAAGTGCAAAAAATACAACCCCAAATCCAAATTATATGTGGGATAGTTTTATTCATGCACCTTCAACATCTTGATGTATAAGCCATAACTCAGCCATGTTGCATTAGTACGCAACCCAAAGCAACACTAGAAGAATCACAATATGGTAAATCCCCTGCCCTTAATAGAAAAAAATAATATATGATCTAAGGTAATGAAACCCATAAGCTTTTGCAAGTTCGACTAACACTCCTCAAAACATTGGAATGGAAACTTCTTCTGGGTCAATATGGCCATCAATGTTGTAATAGAAGTGAACCACTCAACAAACAACCTATAGTAACCTCTTAATCAAATTAAGCTACAAACCTCAGATGGAGATTTAGTTCTAGACCAATCATGAATAGACTCAATCTATACCGAATCAACCATAATTCTATCCTTAGACACCACATGATACGAGTGAGATTACATAGATGGACTCTTGTGGGTGTGTATTGAAGTTTTCCAAGTGTGTGTGCAAGAGAAGCGTAATTAAGGGCCCAAATACACACCAAAAACAACCCACTACAAACACTAAAAGGGCATCCCACTCTTGAAGGGCTATTATGGACATTTCACACTATTTTTTGTAATATCTATAAATAGAACCTTTTAGGGTTTCATTTATGAGACTTGGCTGAATATTGATGTTGTATCACACTTAGAAACATTTCTCTCTTATGAGAAAGGCTCCCATAGCCAAAATCCATGTAACTAGGATTTTCAACTTGAGGGTGGAATCTCTCATGTTGGATTCATGGTTGAAAATGTTGGGTGCATTGAGATATCAAGGTCCCTCTTGTTCCTACGTAGGAGATAGGTTAGTGTTGTGTGTAGTCTTAAAGGTCCAAGAGTGTAACAATTCTTGGGTTGTTTATATTATTGCCTTATTTGGTCTATCTATCTATCCTTACATTTCAGATTTGTAGTGGACTGTTTTGTGTCTTTGTTGAATTTGAATTTTGTAATCATTGTGTTCATCTTGTTCATTGTGTATTGTGGCTGTTTTGGTATTGAAAAAACACCTCTTTATCTTGTTATTGTGTGGTTGTAGCGAATCCGAGAGTGGTCTCCATCTTAGTCCTCAAATCCTTCAAATTAGTGGACTATTTTGGAGTTGTTTCATGTTCCTCTTTTTTTCCCGCATCATTTGGTATCAAATCTATCGTTGATTTTGTTCTAACAAGATCAATCTTGGGCTTGAGACTTGAAAACTACAAAAAATAAAACTGAAAACTGAAATTTCCAGAAAATAGCAATCTGTCCACTTTGTGTTCTTGGCCGAATATTGTGGTCTTGTTGTATCTTGGCCGAGATTTTTACTTGTCTTAAGTGTTTCTAGTGTTAGTATTGCTCTTCACTAACACTTTGAGTCTATATCTCTATTTGAGCCTTTGTTGTTGGTGTTGTTATTGTGAACTTGGACTTGGCCGATTGTTGTTGGTATTGTTGTTGCAGGTTCAAGGCTTGAACGTGTGATGTATTGTTGGTTCAAGTTTTGAACGTGTATTGTGGAGATTATGTTGTGGAATTTAATCTTAGAAAGTTGTTGTTGTTGTTTGGGAGGTCCAACTTGAACCTTAGAACTTCAAGACTCAAAGTTTGTGTTCTTGGTGTTCTTCACCATATCCGTATATTGTTGAAAAAAAAAGTGGTTGTTGATCTTCGAAGTTGAAAAGAAAAGAGTGTGTATTGTGTTAGTCTTGCAAGACATAGATCCAAGTTCCAAGGTGTAGTACTTGTGACTCAAAACTTTTCCTACACACTAAATACTTTACATCAATTCTCAACCACTTTCCTATGAAACAAGGGTCCATGTTTTAAGGAAAAGTACTATAAAAGTCAAGTCTTGAAACTTGAATTTGAAAAGGCTCCAAGACTTGTTTGAATTTCCCTCCTTAAAAAAAATTCCACCAATTCCTAAATTGTAAATTGACCAAGACTTGAAATTGGACAATAAAAATTGTTAGAAACCACAACCAATTACGTGCTGCCACATCATCCTTGTTACTGTTCACGCAACAATTTTGGCTCAAATTTTAGATTTTCTTAGTTTCCAGATTTTCTTAGTTTCTTTTTATTGTTCCATAGTTTTGTTTGATTGGTCCGAACGCTAATTGACAAGCTAGTAAACTCCTCCTACTAGATTGTAAATTAGTCTTTGGGTTCGTTTATTCATGTTAAGCGTTTGTTGTGTGCTTTTCTCTTTTGTGAATTCGTTGTGTCTTGTTGGTTCAAGTCCATAAACAAATTTTCTTTTGAGTCAACTCAAACAAAAATCTATTTCGAAAAAACATAGACTCATCCCTCAATCACTCATGAAGTACAAGCCAGCTTTCAACACTTGTGAAACCAAGTGTGAGGTAAAACTGAGAGTGAGAGTGTGGTGAGGCATTTTTGATCTAACAAGTTTATTTGTTTTCTTTGTTTGTTGTGTCTTTTTGTTAGGTACAATGGCTGCCCATAATTTCAATGCCACATGTGATCGTATCAATGACAATATTGAAGATATAAAACAACACATTGAAATTAAACGCCAATTGCTACCCAAACTCTACCCACAAAATCCAATTGTCCAAGCACCTTGCGTTGAGAGCTTCTCGAAGGAAGGTGCTGCCCAACTTGTGAGTAAAAATTTCCCACCACTTGAGGATATGTGTGATATAATTAATGAATCTCAAGTGAGTGAAGGATTTAAAGATGTTGTCCAAGGAAAAAGGAGTGAACCTATGAGCCTATATTGTTGTAAAGATGCTAATGTTTATCTGGCTCATAAGGTTAATCATGTGCTTGACATATCTTTGAAACTTGATAATAATTCCTTAGAGAGTCAAAGTTCCAAATCTGTCCACGGGTTAGATCATTCACTCCTTAGGCACAATGTCTTGTTTGAAGATAGTTTATTTACTCCTAATGAACCTAGTGGTGCAAGTGATGTTGACGGCATGGATTTTCTTGGAAGCTATAGCCTATATGCTAACACGCTATGGTGTGACAACATTCCTCCTCAAGATGGAAATCTCTTCTTGAAAGATGAAAGCACTCTTATACGCAAGGAATGTGTAGTCTCAGAAATGAGTACTCTTGGTAGTACTCTTGGTGTGCATGATGATCAATTTACTCTTAAATGTAGTTCACTACTTGAGCATATGAATAGTGTGCTTAAAAATTCTCAAGTTAGTGATGATTTCTATAGAATTGATCTTGATAATGCATATGACTCTTTGAACATCTTGTGTGGTAAAAGCATTGCAATTATTTTGTTCATAGAGACTATGTGTATGAAGATGTTTTTATGTGTAAATGTGGGAGTGACATTCTAGGGGAAGAAAGGGATAGCATCGACTTAAGCCCTTGGCTAATTTTATCATTTGATCCTGGCACCCTCTTGGAATGTTGAAATCTCTACACTCCCCACTTAATGCTTGGTCAAGACGTCAAGCAATGTTTGACTGTGGGTGAAAATAAAGGAAGACAAAGTTCTTCCTTATCTCTTTTATGGATGATGACCGCTTCCTTTGTGTCTTTTATAATAAGCTTTTTATGATCAACACAAAGGACCAGTGGATATACTTTAAGTTTGTTCTGCCTTGGCAA
>NW_025886929.1:0-2703 GCF_002878395.1 Capsicum annuum
ATACCAAATTACAAGGCTAATTAATGTACATTTGTACTTTTTTATTGATACTGTGTTTTGAATAATGTGTTTAAGTTATAACTGGCGACTCAAATTGACAATCTGACTTGACTTCGATGTTTTTAATTCTTGTTCTATTTTATTTTTATGTTCATATTGTTGTGATAGAATCTATTTAATCTTTTTCATTTGAGTTGAAATTGTTATATATAAATTATTAACAATGAAAATTTTTCGTCCAAAACAATTTAGCCCATGTTTGTTGTTTGGAAAGAAAGGAGCATGTTTAGAAAAATAAAAAAGTACTAAAAGTTTAAACAAAAGAAGAAGAAGAAAAGTGAAAAAAATAATGAAAGAAGAAGGAAGATTAGCAAAGAGAACAAGACTATCTATTGTCAATTAAGTTATGCTAGTCATTTGGTTGTCATTAGTTTACACCGATTATCTGTCATTTCTCCAATTCTACTTGCTTCCAGAGTTTGAACTTGCAACCCATTTTTCCTTTTTTTTTTTTTGAAAAAGACAAAAATATCTCTTCGGTGTAAAATAATGTTACTGAAGTAGCCATTGAATTTGGTATCCCTCTTTTTTAGACCTTTTAACCTTTTAGGGCCAACAACAATTCTTTTACCTTTTCGGCTACTCCTTTTATTTCTTTGTTTTTCTATTTTTTTAAAAACTTTTTTCTTGCAATTATCTTTTAAAAGAAAAGTCACTAGTCCTTTAAATCTTTTATTTCTTTTCCACAACTCTTTTTTTAAAAGAAAAAAATATTTGTTGTCACTAATTTACTTTTTTTCTCCTTTATTTCAAAGAACAATTGATCTATTTTTTAAAAAAAATTCTATCAAACCAAAAAATAATCAATAATTATAAAAATTGGATTATTATTGTATAAAAGACTTTTTTTGTCAAATACATATTTGATATCAAATATATAAATATATATTTTATACAAATAATGATACAACTTATATACACATTATAACAATAATTATATAGTTTCTATACACATTCTATACAATATTTAGCTACAATAATTATTTAGATACAAATTCTATAAAACAGTTATGCAGTTTATACACATCCTATACATATGTTTATTCTATACAACAATGATACAAATCATATTTTGTACAGTTTTCATACATATATCTTATATTGATATATATTCTATTTAACAATTATACATCTTTTATACAATTGTATTTAATCATCATTTTTTTAAAATAAAAAATATAATTTTTTTAGTCAAAAATTTATTTAAAAAGAAAGATAAAACTTAAACATTTAATAAGAAGGGCCGAGTGACCCAAATTGATGAAAATGACTAAAATGGCCCAACAAGGAAAAGGAGAGCTGAAGCAACCTAATGGCCATTTAATGTCTACACTTTGGTCGAATGGCCATGATTTGGCAACTTCATCAAATGTTGGCCATTTGTTTTAAAAATGGCCAGGTGGTGTCTTTTTTTTTTGTGTGTGTGTGTGTTTCCAGTGTCTTTAACCCTTAAAATTATAGCGTCTTTTAAGGGCAAATCATAAAAATGTAGTAGCTTTACACTATAATTACAGAACGCAACATAGATTTAAAAAATTCACAATATCTGTCGTGTATCTCAGATATCTCGGTTGAGATTGTGTATCTAGGTATCTTCAGATACACATTCTATATAAAAAAAAAAAAAAAAAGTATCTTCAGATATGTTCTATATATAAAAAAAGAATATGTATTTACAGATATATGTTCTATTATATATATGTGTGTGTGTATAAAGAAAAGAATGTGTATCTTCAGATACACTAGTTTTGCTGTATTAGGCGTTGTTAGAACGTGGATCCTTAGGTACACACTGTTTTGTAATATTCTTAAAATTAGGTATAGTTATTTAAGTTGAACACTGATATTTATGTAATTCAACATATATCTTCAGATACACGAGTTTTGTTGTGTTAGGCGTTGTTCGAACGTGCATCTTTAGGTACACACTGTTTTGTAATTTTCCTAAAATTGGGTGTGGTTACATACGTTGAACACTGATATTTATGTAATTTTATAATTTTTTTCATCTTTTAATCCTTTTGGACTACTATTACTGCTGGTTTCTTCGGGCTTCGACCCACAAATATTTATTTCCAATTACTTTGACTGAATGGGGCTTGACTCAGAGATTATTTGGGCTTTTTCAGCCCAACTCAAGGAATAGAATCGAAGTCTCAATGGACTCGACCAGCATTGCATGGAAAGAAGGAGAAATGGATTAATGCATAGTAAATAGTATAAATAACATAAATACCAACCTTTTAAAATTAATTATGTGTATATGTGAGATTTTTGTAATATGTTTAGGGAGTTGGAGTTTTTGTAATATTGAAAACATAAGTTGTGTATTTGTGTAATTTTTAGTAGTAAATATAGTAAATTATGTCAGGTGTCTCCCAAAGTATTCGATCTTGAATTTTAAACCCCAAATATTTGATCCTGAATCCCCTACCCCCTACCCCACCACACTCCCCCTCCCCCTAAGTGTGTGGTCTTTGATTTTTTGTCTCACTAAATAAATTCTACAGTTTTTCTATAAAGTCACTGACATTTTGAGTGAGGTAATTTTTTAATGTCACGTGACATTTTTGAAATTAAAAAATCAGTTTTAGATTTCTTTTTAATTTAATTTGTAATTTAATAAACTGCAACTTTATATAG
>NW_025886930.1:0-2326 GCF_002878395.1 Capsicum annuum
GAGAGGGGACTAGTAAGTCACCCGCTATACCAGCTAATCAAAGTGAGGCTCCAACTGAGCATACATCAGAAACTTCTTCCATTCTGAAAGAAATAAGGGGGAGGAGAACTATATCCCCAGAGCCACCTATTAATGCTGCTGATCAAGATCTTAGAAATGCAGTGCAACTTTTGACTTGTATAGTTGCTGGGAAAGCTCAAGGGCAAGCCATTCCTACCACGGGTCCTAGTGGTACAGATAGGGCGGCTAGCCTTCGGACACAGGATTTTCTTAAGATGGATCCTTCCACTTTTACTGGATCAGATCTTAACGAGGACCCACAGGAGTTTATTGATCAAATTTAAAGGGCCTTAGATGTTATGCATGTAACGGGTAGAGAGACAGTGGAGTTAGCAGCGTATAGATTCAAAGGAAAGGCTATATATTAGTACGAGGACTAGAAATGATCTAGGGGTATTGATGCACCCCCAGCTACTTGGAAAGAGTTCAAAGAGGCATTTTTTTATCATTATCTTCCATTCGAGATTCGTTAGGCCCGTCCAAATCAGTTTTTAAATCTTCATCAGGGAAATATGAGCGTGAGGGAGTACAATCTCTGATTTAATTCCTTGTCGAGATATGCTCCTAATGTTGTAGCCACTATGGATAATAGAGTTCATCAATATGTGGATAGACTAGATCCATATCTGGTTAGATATTGTACTATTGCCGCTTTGAACAAAGATATGGACATAGGGAGGATCTAAGCTTTTGCACAGAAAATGGAAGATCAGAGGCAGAGGAGAAGAACACAGGGATTAGAAAGAAGATATTCCAAGAAGGCCAGATCTACAGGGCAGTTCATGGCATCCTAAGGAGGGTTCAAACCACAGTTTTCTGCTAGACCACCTAGGCCATTATCTTCTTATTCTGCAGCTAGTGCCCCACCACAGTTCCAAGGGTACAGAAGAAATCAATTTGGGCACAAAAGTAAGAGTCAGAGTTTGCGGACAGTGGGGTACCAAGGGTAAGGGAATATGAGCCAATCGGGACCTCCTTGATAGCCATGTAATAAATATGGAAGGTATCATTTAGGTGCATGTCGGCTGGGGACCAATATTTGCTTTTAGTGTGGTATGTCGGGGCATATAATGAGAGAATGCCCACGAAGGGGCATAGGGGGTATGGCACGACCTACGGGGTCATTTGTTATATCATCATCATCGTTGCCTTATTCAGGAAGGGGTGCATAACCAATGGGTCATATTAGAGGTGATAGAGGAGCCACGAGTTCTAGCAGGGCTCAAAATCATACATATGCTCTAGCGGATCGACAGAATTTAGAGGCTTCCCCAGATGTGGTTACGGATACATTGGCTATCTTTTTATTTGATTTATATGCCTTAATTGATCCCGGTTCTACATTATCTTATGTTACTCCATTGGTTGCTGGAAAGTTCGAAAGAATACCCGAACTGTTAGTTAAGCCATTTGAAGTGTCCACACCGGTTGGGGAATCTATTATAGCTAGAAGGGTTTACCAAAACTGCATAGTAACTGTTTGTGTTCGTGATACGATGGCTAATCTTGTGGAGTTAGAAATGGTAGATTTTGATGTTATAATGGGTATGGACTGGTTGGCGTCTTGTTATGCCACAATTGATTGCTGCACGAAAAAGGTATATTTCCATTTTCCAAATGAATAGTCCTTGAATGGAAAGGTGAAATTGGCGTGCCAAGAGGTAGATTTATTTCTTATTTTAAGGCAAGAAGAATGATTTCCAAAGGATACGTATATCATTTAGTTAGAGTAAGGGATACAGAAGCAGAGCCACCAACTCTTCACGCTATTCCGGTGGTAAATTAATTTTCTGATGTATTTCTTGAAGATCTTCCAGGTTTGCCTCCTGAACGAGAAGTAGAGTTTGGTATTGATGTAATACCAGGCACCCAACTAATCTCCATTCCTCCGTATAGAATAGCCCCAACAGAATTACGAGAATTGAAAGAGCGATTGAAAGATTTGCTAGAGAAGGGATTCATAAGGCCTAGTATGTTCCCCTGGGGAGCACCAGTGTTATTTGTGCGCAAAAAGGATGGCTCACTGAAGATGTGTATTGATTATCGACAATTGAATAAGGTGACTATTAAGAATAAGTATCCTCTCCCAAGAATTGATGATTTATTTGATCAGTTACAGGGCGCCAAGTGCTTTTCTAAGATTGATTTGAGGTCAGGTTACCACCAAGTAAGGGTCAAAGAGAAGGATATACCCAAGACAGCTTTCCGAACATGGTATGGTCATTATGAGTTTCTAGTTATGTCATTTGTTAGCCCAAATGACATA
>NW_025886931.1:0-6933 GCF_002878395.1 Capsicum annuum
TAGGATAGTGATATTACCTAAGTTAATTTAGGTGAAACTAGGGATGAATGAATGAGCTCGCAGGGTTAACTATAAAACCAATCGAGTCATTACAATTGCATGGCATTGGTATTACGTTCATCCCAACCCGAGTCGTCAATCGATCACTATGAGTTGAAATGATTTCTCATCAACTCAATGTTTTAAAAACTATATCTTTTAAAATTTTTAAAATTGATTCAAATCAATTCGGACCAAATTAGTAATTTCAAAACTTGTCATTCTTTTCCAAAATTATAAATCAACCCATACAAATCATCCATTTGCGCAAAAAAATTTTCATTTAAAATCTTAAGTTCTCTCTCTTCTATCTCTCTCTCTGTCTCTCGAGGTTTTCTCTCCCTCTCAACAATACAAACAACAACTACTCAACATATTTCTCAACCATTCAAAATAGGTTGATTTTCTTCCCATTTACGACTACATATAGTTGTTATTTTTGACTTCATTCCCGCATGTATCCGTTGTTTTCTCTATCTTCGCATGTAATAGAGTTCGAGAAGAGTTCTAAATTTTTTCTTTTTTCTAAAATATAGGACTTTTAAGTTAATGAAAAAAAGAAGACTTTTAGTTGTATTATCTTCGAGAATGGGTTAACAATTTTGAGTTTTGATGCTAAAAAGGTAGGAAGCACCCGACAAAACCCTAGTTTTTCTCTCAGTGTTTTGCTGACTGTCGTGGCATTGTTGGATGGTGTTTGTGGTGTTGTTGGTGGCTATTGTTAATGGTGTTGGTATTTTTTTTGGCGGTGGTGTCGTGGTCTTTGTGTTGGTATTGGTGGTGGTCTTGGTGGCATTGGTTGTGGTGGTGATGGTCCATCTGTTGCAACGGTTGGAAGATCTATTGGGAGATATTAAATAGTTCTTCAAACAGATTCCTCATCTGTTCCAACTGATGGGTTATCCGTTGGAGTATTTTCTTATAATATGGCATAGAATAATTTATTAAAATTTCTCCACCTGTTGCAATAGGTGGAATATTTGTGGGGAGATATTAAATAGATCTTCAAATAGATTTGGGTTCCCCATCTGTTCCAACTGATGGGTTATCCGTTGGAGTATTTTTTTTTTTGGTTATATGGTAAGAATAATTTATTAAAATTTGTCTCACCTTTTTTAAAAAAATTATGCAGACATCAAATGCAATGTATTTTTTGTTTTTATTTTATTTGTAGTTAAAATATGTCTCCCAAAAGATAAGAAACTAAAAGTGGAGAAAGTGGATCAACTTCCGATCACCAAACAAAAAAGGTTAGAGTACAGATAGATTCGAAGGAACTTCCAGAACAATCTCAGTCAGGGAAAAATAAAACCGAGGAAAGTGATAATTCCTCCTCACCAACGGGGCATGAAATAATATCAAAATTCCAGCATGATTCTGTCAAAACCATTAGTATTCAAAAGTTTCGAGTTGCAATGCCGATGGATAACCCTAATACAGTATTTGGTGATCTTGTACTTAAATGTCAATTGGGGAAATCTTTTGACGAACTTAGGAGTATTATAAAGAAGGAAAACATAGATGAAATTTTTAAGAAGAATTGCTTTGCACAGTTTCTTGAGCTGTCTGGGACCCACCCTCTCTGTTTTCCAATGATCATGGTATATGGCCTTCTCAAGCGCAGGATCATGTATGCAGGGGATAATGGAGTTCCGAAGAAGCACAGAAATAAGAGGGATGAAGTCTGGATCAACTACTGTGGCATGCCGATTTGTTTTGGATTGAAAGAGTTTGCCATTGTGACAGGCTTAAGATGCGATCGTCCAGAAGAACCTGCCATCACGAAAACACCCCACAAAGGGTCCAACAAACGCAAGGTAAAAAAAGATGGGTTGTTGGGCATTGTTGGACCTAGCTACAAAGTGAAGGATTTTATAGCGGATCTCAAGAATAAAGACATACCAAAGCACTATAGGGAGAAATTATGCTTAGTTTGGTTTGTCTATTACTTTTAATGGCAAGAGGCGTTAAGAAAGTTATAGAACGTGATTTTTTGGCGCTTGCTGATGATTTTGAAAAATTCAACGATTATCCCTGGGGCTACGACAGCTACTACTTGACTTTCAAATATTTACTGAAAGAGATAAAGCCAAACACGACCGCATTATACGGCTTTCCTTGGGCTTTCATGGTAAAATTGATAACTATTTTTACTCATTAATTAATTTATATTGAACATACTTGTGACTTTTTTTTCTGCTTGCTTCCTGTTTATAATTTTTAGGCTTGGGCATACGAAGCCATTCCGCCCCTCTGAAAGTATTTCACGGATTACCCGGATAAAATTTATCATCCTAGGATCCTTAGGTGGTTGGCTGCAGTAGCGAGCAGCAAAAAAACTATTAACGAGGTTGAACTCTTTAACCCTCTGGATGATGCAGTACGTCTTCTTTCAAGTAAAATAATTTTCCTCAAAGAAAGATATTGAAACAGATATTCCATCTGTTGCAACAGATTAGTCGTCAACTATAATTGGTGCAATGGATGGGCAATTTATTGCAATAGACGATCCATATTTTGCAATAGATTAACCTTATGTTGTTCTGTTCTCTGAACCCTACTCAACAGATTACCCATCTAGTTTAAATTATGCAACAGATAGGTATTCTGATGTAACATATTATCAATCTGTTTCAACATACAGATCCACTGTTGTAGTAGCTAGATCATCTGTTGCATAAGTTGGCTGTGTTAACATAACCCGAGCACCATGTAATCCAAATAACTACAAATTATTATTATATGATTTAAATTTCTCCTATCGTTTTTTTATAGGTTTTCCATCCTTGGATCGTCCCTACCATTGATGAGCTGTGGATGACTTCTTTTCTTAATCTGGTTCTTGTTAATACAAAAGAAGACCCAACGATGGAGTTAATAAAGAAGGAATTGGATAGAGAAACATCCATAAGAAGAGCAGTTAGGCAAGGTCAGTCTAATGTTGAAGCTCTTCACGACCAAACTCAAACTGTAACATATTCGGGTGCTTCTTCTGGGGGTGTTGCTGGTGGAGTTGTTTTTGATGGTGACAGCCATCCTGCTTCTTCTTCTGCTTTCAGTCATGATTATGAGCATTTTGGTACTCAGCAAAAAATAAATGTTTGAAAATACCCCTTGCACAGGTCCTCCCTCTCACCCCTACACCGATCCCTCCGACCCTTACAGTGGTCCCTCTTACCTCTTCTCACCCTATTGTTCTCATTACAAATACAAAGTTTCAAGGATAGAGAGGATAAACTCCTCGACAAGCTAGAGGCTATTGCTGAAGCTGCCGAGGAGTTAAAATCTTGGAGGGGTATCATATAATCCAAAGAGGTGAGGGAGCCATACACTCCTATAGTGGAGGTTAGGAGAAAAAGAAGAAAAATTAGATAAATTCTCTTCGTTCTGAAATCAACAAAAATTACAACTCCCCCCGCTCCAATAGTTGTTGAAGTTTAGCGGCCGCCGAAGAAGGTGAACATATTCGCGGCGCTTGGCAAGGAGAAGAAGAAGGAACTGGAAGAATTCATCAAGATGAAGGTTCAAAAATAATACACCATGCATTCATTTGCTTCCAAAGACTCGAATATGACAAATATGTGCGTGTGGTACAAGGAGAAGGTAAGTTTACTTTTTCTAACCTACCCTTCCAATCTACTCCATGAAGAAGAATCTACACAGTAAATGTGTAATCTGTTGTGAAAACTTGGTATTCTGTTGCAACATAATACACATCTATTGCATAAGTTTTGTTGGATGGGTAATCTGTAAACTGATTCATAGAACCCTCTGCATTGGATTCTTTTGACTGTGTTTTTATTCTTTACAATTACTAACCTATTTAAAAATTATCTTCTTATACCATAGTATGTTGATGAAATTCTCTGCCTTATGAGGGGAAGGCAATTAGCATACCTAGATGCTTATGATGTTACTGATAGGATAATAGACCTCAACTTCTACAAAAATTTCAAGGATAGGTTTGCTAAACTCTATAAGATAGCTAATTCTGGTGGCTCGGAATTTGATCAGTTAGTTTCTACATTCCAATGGGATGAAGAAGCGATTAAATATGTTAGAGGGAAGAGGCCATATCCACACGGTAAGAGATAGACCAAGGCAAAGAGAATCCTTGGTGTCATGAACGTGGATGTCACCCATTTTCTCACCATTGAGATACTACTATACGAGGAAAATATTAAGGTTTATGACTGGAACTTACCTATGTTCAGCGAGAAGACGTTTTTAACCCACATGCAGGCACTCTTGAAGTTGTTATCCAAGTTATTGACCCAAAGTAAGCTAATGGATTATTTGTCAGCTGAATTCTTGGCAAAAGAATCATGGTTTTTTAAAGGTCGAAATAAGAACATCCAGCTTCCAAAAATTACAACCTGTGCAGCATGCGGGCCATACTCGCTTACATACATCGAGTGTTTGCTGACCAGCACATAAATGACCGGTGTATGTGATACCATTGTGGAAAGATGCAATAGGTCTAGGAATATGGGGTACTAAGTAAATGGTTGGAGCCTGTGTATAAAAAAGAACATGTACAAAGACAGAGACGAACACGATAACAAATTTTCATTTCAAGCCAATTCACTATACATGTAGGGGCAATAATTTTTATGTCTGGCAAAGTTGAATTTTTATAATGCAACAGATTTTGTATATGTCGTAATAGATATAGTACCTATTGTGATAGATTGATTATCTATTGGAATAGGTTGGTCATCTGTTGCGTTATGCAGATATTCCATATCTGTCTATCGTAACAAATTTACGAACTATTATAACATATAACTTATCTGTTGCAACTAATCGGTAATCTTTTCAAGAAAATAAAATAGTAGGAAGACCTGTTATATAATTTCCAGTAGATGACCTACGTGTTTCATCTCATGTTGCGACATATGTCTAAATCTGTCTGATAACATATGCCATCTGTTGCAGCAGATGTATTATCTGTTGCGATATTTGAATCTAGTACTCTATTTCAATTAACATGTTCAAAACTCAAAATTAATTATATTCATAGACAGAATAAAATAAATTGAAGCCTTCAAAAATTACATGAAATAACTCAACAAATAAATGAAATGTAAAAAAAATCATTATGAGTACAAACGATCTACTCTACAAATAAATAAACAAGTTAAGCCAAGGAGGATAGGTTATTACATTTATCAACTCAAGCTATAAAGATTTAATTAATATGGACAAGTTGTTCTTCATCTAGTGCTATGGAATTCGACTTTGGTCGTCGTGGATCTTTAACGTCGGTTGTGTACGGTTTATGAGCTTTTGCTTCTCCATATTTCCATAAAAGAGCAGCATATCTTTTGTGGAGTAATCCGGCATCAAGTCCATCATTTGAACTTGTAATCCATCACTCAAATACTCAACATAGGCGACAATAAAAGGACCACAATCCCTGCATTATAAAATAATAGATAATCCATATCTTGCAGTTCATGCAAGCATTATGAAATTTGTGAAATGAAACTAAATCATGACACTTAAGCTTACAGGCTACCAATGGTTTGTTGGGAAATTCTGTCAATATATTGTACATCAAATGGATTAGCAATTTTATCCTGGTATGCTTCAATCGTCGACCAATCAGTACAAACCTTTTGATCCAAAAAGCCACTCATATCAAGGTAAGTAGGCAATATTTTAGCCAGCTTTTGTATCTCGGAAGACGGACCGAAACGTCTTCTTCGCGACATCGAATCATAAACTTGGATGTGCCTCTCTATTAGAACGACGACAACCAATACCTAATGGAATTCATCACCACAATTAATTAGGATGTACACTTCATCGACCAAATGCCAAGGTAAGCCAGCTGGAATGCTAAAACCTTTGATGATGTTGATTAAGCATTCCTCATTTTGGGAAACTTCCGGCTGCTGTTGACAATACTTGTCATAGGAATTATTAATGTAAACTTTGTACAAACAATTTTCTATTATGTATCTGTATTATGCTTGTGTTTGCAACTTGGCCTTTTTCGTATGTAGTAAAAATGACCTCGATGTGCTGCACAAACATTTTGGATTACGTGATGAAAAAATGAATACGCAGATGCAATTATATAAAGTATTAATTAATAGTATTATGTATGGAATTTAAACCTCATCATTCCAACAAGTTTGGGGCTGTGACATCAAATAGAACAAATTCTTTGTTTCGGGATGTGCAACGACAAAGTCATACATATTAAAACCAAGACTCAATTCATTCACTTTGAAGCGCTTTTCATTTTTTTCTACATGATGATTTATATGTGTTAATGTATGGTTCTTACAACAAGAATTGTATAAACCAATATCCATAAAATTGATTTATGTACCTGCCCGTATGATACTTTAACAGCCCATCGGCAATTCATTCTGAATAGTTCTTGATCAACTGTGTTAGTTTTTTTGGAGCCACGTTCGAGATGTTGAACACTTCAAACGGGTAATTCTTACGTTATCCCAAACTGATAGGCTCCACTTTTACTTCATCTTTGGAAGCAGTTGATGGATTATCAACTATCATATTATGCTCTTCGACAGTAGCTGTGACATCCACTTGGAAATCCAAAATTGTCAATGCTAAGTAGAGATATATAGCAGTACAATAATTTCTAACAGATGACTCATCTGTTGCGACATAAGGCGTATCTATTGAAACAGATAATGAATCTGATGCAACAGGTTAGATAACAGTTGCAACAGATGTATATATCTATTTGATAATTTTCAGCAGATGTATCATCTGTTGAAACAGATATGTGCCTAGTTTTTTGGAACAGATGATGTACATTCACTTTTTTTGTCTCATACTGCTCTTCTGTGGTCTTTGCACACCGAACATCGGTGCAAGAGAAAGACAGAGGCATTGCAATCTTACTTTTTT
>NW_025886932.1:0-2428 GCF_002878395.1 Capsicum annuum
TACCCTAATTTCTCAGTTGATATTAATGATCCTAACATCATGGATGTTTTAACTCTTAATGTTAAAACAAAAAACATGAACAGTAAGGATAATACCAGAGAAATTGCGATAATATACAGAGTATATTACCGACTCATGGGAACTACTCTAGCACCTCAAGCTAGATTCACCAGTCCTCGCGGCGTTACCACCCTTATGGAAGCCAACAAAGATAGAATCAATATCTTTGTCCCCAAACCCTTGGTCTGGGACGAGGTCATCCATAATAATGAATGGCACTTTGATGCTATCACCCAACCTATTCGTACATATCCTGAAAAATCTCAGATACAACGAGTTATTCAGTATCCGGATGGCTCGATTGATCTAAAATTCCTCGGATTCGACACTCCTCGAAATTCTTCCTTTAGACAGTCCGTCTCATACCGAGCTTCTACCTCAAAAACCCAGGAGGGAAGCGATGAAAACGAGAATGGCAATGATAAGGGCAAAGTAAGAGGAGTAGATTTCTCTGGCCCTGTCCCAAAAGTTTATTATCAGCAACCCGCAAGGGTCCATGAACCTGATAATCTTTACGACCCAGGCAGTCCTACAGCCTCAGATATGGAACCCCCTCCTTCCATATCACGCCAGAAAATTAGGACAGATCCTAGCTTACTCGTTATCAAATCTGATGACGAGTATACACCAGACCTTAAGGCTCTCGAAGTCCGTTGGTACCGTCCCAAAGATGCTCTTAAAAGAAAATGGTATACCAGTACCTATTCAAAGGAGCAGCAAAAGGAGTTTGGTCGGCTATGGATAGCTGATATGAAATGACTCCGATGTGACATTGAATTCTTCCGGTGGTTCGAATTTACTGGCCGAATGGAAGATCAAAATGAATCCCTCAACGTTATCATTAATAAATGGTACACTCAGAGTAACAAGATAATTGAATCTGTTACTCCTCCTCTTGAAGGGATAAAAATCCCCCATTCTAATGAAGTCCTTAATGCTTCTCCCTTCAAAAAGAAGCATGACAGACCTCTTTCCACCCCTATCAATAGAGACCTGGATAGAATAGTCGAACAAAACAACTATACCAATCAGGTCCTCCACACTATCTCCCAACAGATAGAAGGAACTAAAAACTCGGTGCTCTCCTTTAGTCCTCCTGCGCCTGAGAAAGGAGCTTCAAATCCCAATCCTATAACCAACCCCATCTTCAAGATTCCTGAATTCCAGAAGGATAAATTCCCTAACCTTAGCGATGAATTTAAGGTATCGGGAAAAATCTTGGAACACATTAACGACAAACTCTCTAAGTTTAAGATCTCGGAGAAAGCCGAATCCAGTAACTCGAAAGGGGAGTCTAACAGTCAAAAGAATTCTCTCTCCAAACTCACCAGTGATCGTTTTTCTACTAAGAAAAACTATTACAAAAAACCTTCACCTCCAGACGTTCAGTTTGAAGAAAATCCCTACCTGTCTACCTCCAACCATGATGGTAGAGGAATAACCGAATGGAATGTTGACGGTTTGGCAGAACACCAAATCTACAACAAACTCCATGAAATGGGCGTTGCCATTACCGCCTACAAGATTAGGGGAGCCACTGATAAAGAGGCTGCTACTATGATTGTATCAGGCTTCACAGGTATGATAAAACATTGGTGGGACAATTACTTCACCGATGATGTCAAAAACCTAATCTATGGAGCTACTGCCGTAGAAACCATAGTTAAAACCGAAAATGGCCAGGAAGTTCTTGAGCAAGTTGCTAAAGAAGATGCCTGTGCAACTCTCCTATATCATATAGCACGACATTTCATAGGAGAACCTAAGTTATTCCAGGATAGGAGTCTAGAAATCCTCAATAACCTCACCGAACTCTTTCGTGAATCTCTCATGCACCTCAAGATCTGCTTTGCTTACTGTTGGCTTCTGTTTCCATAGCACTCTGTCAAAATCCCTTATGCTGATTGGTGGTGGCGTAATGTTTGAAGCTAGGCCTTTTGCAGCAAGTTCCTGCATATTAGTCTGAATGGCACCTGGTTGTCTAGGTCCACAAGGCACCCACAACCCGTCACTAGTCTTAATGAAAAACTCAGCATCTTGAGTTTTACGTACAGGTTCAAACAAGACTTCATTTACACACACAGAAATGTCTGAACCTGAAAAACCTTCTGTTTTCCGAGCTAGTTGCTCAAAATCACTTTCTGTCAAGTTGTGAGGGGTGTCTCCTAAATGTACCTTGAACATGTGCTGCCTTGCCTTCAAATCTGGTAGGGGGATGTATATTCTTTTGTCAAATCGCCGCCTAATGGCCTGGTCTAATGAGTAGGGAGTGTTTGTCGCTGCAAGAACAAGAACTTTTTTGTCATCATCGTGCCCTACACCCTGCATCTGTACAAGAAGCTCAGTTTTGATACGTCTTGATGCTTCA
>NW_025886933.1:0-1104 GCF_002878395.1 Capsicum annuum
TATATTGTTTGAGATTTGAAATTGATAATTCAAGAATGAAAGTGTGGCGAAATTGAAAAGTGATAAAAATGAATATTAATTATTTTGATTCATTGATATCGAACTTGATGGTATCCTGATAGGTCAAATTGGATAGGCAAAATATTTAGGTGCGGGTAGGCAAAAGTTAGGAGTGATGTGTTGATTCAATGCAGTGAATGTTGAAATGTGTGTTGAATGATTTTGTTTTATCACTTTTGGATCAATTGTACTATTTGGCCGGGGAATACCCCAAAGTATCTGTATATCTTTATTCACCGGGGAATGCCCTGAGGTATTTTATACTCGGAGGACGTTCGTGAAGAAGGCCCGAGGCATCGGGTAAAGCACGGGAGCGTAGTTAGTATTAGTGTAGGTTAGATAGGATTTATTTTTGCATTTTTTTATTTTGGATTGTATAAATTGGATTGGACATTGTACTATTGATTATTTTTGTTTTGTTTGTTTGTTTGATTTTTTTACGTGTTTTGTGTGGGTTGTACATTCATAGCGTCAAAATTAGCCGATACGCTCCACCAAGAGACCGTGGTCGAACCACGGGATCGAGGGGTACCTAACACCTTCCCCTCGGTCAACAGAATTCCTTAGCTGGAATCTCTGTTCGCAAATCAGTTTAAAGAGTCAAATGATTTTAAAAAGAATTTTTCAATGGTGACTTGGCACACCAAATTATACCAAGTGACAACTCTGATTTCAAATGTAAAAACAATCCTTCTTCGAAATAAATCATTTTTTTTGTCACTTAATAATAAAAACCCTTTCAAACTTAAAAATTTAATTTTTTTCGGTTAAAAAAGGGGTGTGACAAATGAGTTTAAACAAAGCATAAATACATATTTTAAGCAAAGATTGAAACTTTATCCAAAATAATCAAAGAATAAAGTAAAAAAAAAAAGACACATACCACTATTGTTAGCTCATTTTTATATCATGAACATGAAAATAATTAGAATATTGATACCACAACGTCCTAGGGTCTTTAAGGCCATCTACAGCATACAATCCCAGCAAACAAAATTATATCTACGAACTATGAAGAAGAAAAAAATAAAGAAGAAAACGTTA
>NW_025886934.1:0-12551 GCF_002878395.1 Capsicum annuum
CCCCACTCTTTGAGGGGCCTTTTGGTAATTTTATACTTTATTTTATAATACACTATATATAGAACCTTGTAGGGTTTCATTAGTTTGTTTTTTATGATTTGGTAAGTCATAAGACATAAAGAAACAAAAGTCCTCTCCCTTTGGTGGCACAAAACTGAAACTAGGTTTTAACTTGAGTCTGGAATCACTTGTGTTGGATTGTTCGCTTGATATGTTGGTGTTTAGAGGAGGTAAAGTCCCTCTTGTGTTAACGTAAGAACTTGGTGTTAGTTTATATATTTGTAGGGGGTTTTGAGTTTAATATACTCTTTAGTTTCTATCTTACATGTTTTCTTTATGTCAAGTTATTTATCCCATATCTCTTAAGTTAGTTTTGCTTTCTTGTTGCTATTTTGTGCCTAGTTCTAATGGACTATTTTATGACATTTTGTGGGATATTTTGAGCCATATTTGGACCGTTTTGTATCATTTTGTATCATATCTAAGGCTGGTTTTTTTACCATATGACAAATCTTGGGCTCATTTGATAGAAAATTAAAAAAAAAAGTGTTCTATGTGTTAGTGTTATTGACTGAGAAGTGATTCCTTGTTGTTGTGTTGTATTGGCCGAATGTTGTGTGTCTAGATATGTGTGTATTTTTCTTGTTTTGAGTATTTCTTGTGTTAGTTTTCTTCTTCTCTAACACCTTAAGTCTAGATCCAAGTGAGCTTGTACGTTTGTGTGGTATTGTTGTTGGCAGGTTCAAGAATTTGAACATTATTGGTGTTGTTGTGTGAATCAAAACTTGAAGGTATTGTTGGTGTTGGTATTTTTTTGTGGGTTATTAAGCTTTAAAAAGGTGTTGTTGACTGTTGGAGGTTAAACGTGAGGTTAGGTTTTCAAACTTCTATTGAAAGTTCTTGTTGTTCTAGACCATCTTCATGTCTAGTTGCAAAAGGGTTCTTCAATAGTGTTGTTTGATCCAAAAGCCAAGTAGAAAGAAGTGAAGCTTTGTTAGTATTGAAAACAAATCCCAAAAACCTACAAAAATGTAAGAGGGGCAAAAAGATCTACAAAAGACTTGGTACCAAAAGAGGAAAAGAACACTTTTCTAGGTGTCCAAAGGAGTAAAGGGCCTCCAACCTTTCAAAAAGGTGTCTGGCCCAAAAAGTGTAAGACAAGTAAAACCTTTTTGAATGTGAAAAAGGGCTTTAATCTTGATGTTTTCTTCCCCAAGGCCGAAATACACTTCTTCAAGAATTGAAAATTGAACCAAAATTTCAAAGTTGGAAAAATAAGAACCTTTCAAAAACCGCAATCCTAGATCACCACATCACCAATTTCCGTGCAATACCAAAACTTAGGGCTCAAAATCTTGGATTTTTAGTTTTTGGTTGTTGATTCTTAGTTTCTTTATGTTGATTTTTATACTGATTGGCAATTAGTAACTACCTACTAAGTTGTAAATTAGTTTTTGAATACGTTTCTTCGTGTTAGCATTACTTTTTGTGCTTTTTATTGTTTTTGAATCATAGTATTTCTTGGTTCAATTTAGGACATTACTTTCTTGAGTCTTCAAGCAAGTAATCTATTTTGACCAAGAAGTAGACTCACCCTTCGACTCATCATGAACTACAAGCCGACTTGAAACACTTGTGAAACCAAGTGTGAGATGATCAAGACATGAGAGAGAGTGTGGTGATGAGTTTCTTAGTTTTTTTATTTTGTGAGTTTGTTTTTTTAGGCGTACAATTGCAATGGAACCTATGGCTTCAACCTCACCAACCTTGGGAAATGATGTTACAAGTGCCATTTTGGCCTACCTTGACACTATTCCCGATACTTGGCTATGGCAAATGAAAGATTGGATCGTATGGTAGGCCAAAGGGAGCACGTGGGCTGCCCAAACACATGTCAGGATGACGGTTGTAGCTCATGTGATCTACAAGGTAAAAATACTATCCCCTACACTCCTATGAACTTAGAATATTATAATTTGACTAGTAGTAGCCAAATGGATTTAGTTGCGGTTTTTCCTAGTATAGAAGGGCTTGATTGTTTGAGCATAATGTATGATGAATGCCTTGTTGATAGTTTTACTCATACAAATCATATGATTGAAAATGGGAGTGAATCCGAGAGCTTATATTATGGTAAGGAATCTAATGTTTGTCTTGATCATTGAGATGATCATGTGTTTGAAACTTCTTTAGAACTTGATGGTTGTCCTTTAGAGAGTAAATGTGTGTATTCTAAATCTGCCCCTAGGGTAGATTCTACTTTTTTTAGTCATAATATCTTGTTTGAAGATGGTACATTCACTCCTAATGAACCTAGTGGTGCGAATGATGGTATGGCTTGTCTTGAGGGCTATATCCTATATGTTAACCCATTATGGTGTGACAATATTCCTCCTCAAGATGGAAATCTCTTCTTGTAAGAAGAGAGTACTTTTAAGGGTAGGGAATGTGTAGTCTTGGAAAGGAATTCAATCAGGTAAAGATGACCTTGAATTGCTTGAATGTTTAGGAAACACGAAATGTGATTGTTTTTGTGATAATGTTTTTATGTGTGATCCCTTTGATGCCCAAGGTGATTTATATCTATATGGGTATTACTCTTTTGAAAGAGAATGTGGTGCATGCTTAGAAATTCCATATACTTCTTTATGTGTTTCCTATGTTAAGCATACTAGTGTTCATGGACTTGAAACTAGTGAGTACAAGTATAAGGAGACCATAGTTGAAGTTGCCTTGTGTGACACCTTTCTCTACCCCCTTTCTGCTCAGGATATTTCCACTAGTGATCTAGAGTGTGTGCCTAATTTTGAGGATGACACATTAGGGGAAAGTGAGAGTGGATGAAACCTAGGTCCTTGGTTACTTCTGCCATTTTGATCCCGGTGCCATCTTAGAGTAAGGTAGGAGTAGTCTCAGCCTATGTTCTTTATTTCTTGGTGTTTATCCTAGTCACTTCCTTTGTACCATTTGTACTAAGCTTTTCCTGTTCAACAAAAAGGACCCTTGGATATACTTTAAGTTTGTCCCACCTTGGCATGACATGTTGATATGTTTATTTTTCTAACCTTAACCCTCATTCCATGAGGATGTGTGTTTGTTTACCTCTTCTTTAATTTTACAAAGTTTGGATTCGAGGTTGAATCCTTTTCAAGAAGGGGAGGATGATACAAGCACGGCCACAATGATGGAGGTGTACAAGTGTGTCACAAGTCCACCCGAGGTAAGAAATTGTTGAAGTGTGAAAGAAGGGCTTAAAAGGGCACCAAAATAGTCCATGCCATACACTTGATAGGTGCCCCACTCTTTGAGGGGCCTTTTGGTAATTTTATACTTTATTTTATAATACACTATATATAGAACCTTGTAGGGTTTCATTAGTTAGTTTTTTATGATGTGGTAAGTCATAAGACATAAAAAAACATAAGTCATCTCCCTTTGGTGGCACAAAACTAAAACTAGGTTTCAACTTGAGTCTGAAATCACTCGTGTTGGATTGTTGGCTTGATATGTTGGTGTTTAGAGGAAGTAAAGTCCCTCTTGTGTCAACGTAAGAACTTGGTGTTAGTTTATATATTTGTAGGGGGTTTTGAGTTTAATATACTTTTAGTTTCTATCTTACATATTCTCTTAATGTCAAGTTATTTATCCATTATCTCTTAAGTTAGTTTTGCTTGTTGTTGTTTTGTGCCTAGTTCTAATGGACTATTTTGTGACATTTTGTGGGCTATTTTCAGCCATCTTTGGACCATTTGGTATCACAGCTTCTTTGGCCACGATCTTTATAATCAGCCTTGTCATAATAATTCTGACCTTTATTTCCTTGGCCATTGCCTCGGAAACCCCCTTGATTATTCAAAAAGTTCACCTCCTCCTAAAAATCTGATTTAGCTCACCTACTGTATGACCCCACACTTTTACCTTTTCTACCTTCCCTGATAGAAAATGTTTTGTGAGAAAATCTATCTGTGTCTTTATATGAGCCATATCTTTATCACACTCTTCTTCTTTATGATGTTGCTCAGCCGACATCACACTAGAATAAGTATTGTTTGTTGCCTCTGAATCCCTGGTATACCAAGATCTACTTGTCTTAGTCATCTTCTGTAACATCTCTATAGCTTCTGTAAAAGTAAGCTCCATGAAAGCTCCTTCTACAGCATTATCCATAATTAACTTTGTAATTGAATTCAAAGCCCTGTAAAATGTTTCCATCAATGCTCATCGGTCATCTTGTGATTTCGGCATTGAGTCAACTTCTTTTTTAATCTTACCCATGTCTCATTAAGATCTTTACTAGGAAATTGCCTAAAGTTGTTAATCTTATCCCTCAACTATAACATTCTGGAAGGTGAAAAGAACCTTTCTAGGAATGCTTCTTTCAGTTGCCTCCAATTTGTTATAGAATCGGGCACCATCTCATTCACCATGTAGTCGCCTCCCAAGATAGAGACAGTGGAAAATATTTCATATGAATAGGATTATGTCCCACTCCAAGATTACAAAATAACTTTCAAATGTTGATGAAATTCACCAAATGCAGATTTGGACCATCATCAGGTAATCCACCAAAAAGTCCCTTCAGATTGAGTAGTTGGATCATAGTACTAGTGATGTTGAATTTCACCCCAGGAGATAGTGTTGGTGGAATTATTTCTCCTATAGCTCCAGCTCCATCGAAATTAGTGTCATCCTCCTCATCAAGGTTAGAGTGTATCTCAGGCTGTTGGTGCATTCTACCTCTGTAATACCCCTACTTTTCTTAGTCCCATTTAGCTCCTAGCATGTCAAGGGTCAACTTTAAAAATGTATCTCATGATATGTGTAGAATTTTCCAGCTCTAGACCCACCAAACTATAGATAATTGAATTATCTTTTCAACAATACCAATTTCACCTTAATCTCTTACTCATGTGAAAAGTTATGGCATTTTTAGTGAAAAACGATAATCCACAGCGGTACGGTGAAGTGCAGATTCGTAATTTTCTGTTTTCCAATGAAGCACTATGATTATGTCGCGTCACGGAGAAGCCTAAAATCTCATTCGTCCCTTTCCAGTACCGCGATTTGCCAGTATCGCGCCAAAATTCTAGATGGAACAGACACCACGTCGCGGTGGAGTGCAAAATGGCACTCATCCCTTTCCACTTATGCAACACTATTACGCTGCATCACGCCAGAGCCCAAAATGGCAATCGTTCCGTTTCCAGTAAGCCATCGCAATGGCGCCGCGGTGCAAAATCGGGATTTCTAATTTCGAATTATATTTTCCAAAGGGTAATCTAGTCATTTCCCAAGCCCCTAAATCATAAAAAAATAAGGAATTAAATCTATTCTAAGCATTATACACTCATTTTTCATCAAATTACTCTCCAAGAAACCCTAGAACTTCAAATCTTAATCCCTAAGAAATCCAAATTCCACGATTCTTTTTCCAAGATAACCCAAAATTCAAGATTCCCAATTCAAGATCTTCAAGAACCAATCATCAAGAGCACAAATAGGAACTCAAAGTTAAAGCGTATTCATTTATTCATCAATTAGGGTATGTGGGTTATGAACAAGGATAATCCTTTTATTCGTGTGTCTAAAATTAGTTTTAAAATTGAATTTTATATGAAATTATATGAATTTCAGTCTAGGGTTTATACCCACTCATTACTATTTGAAGATTATGAGATTACAAGTGACTTAGTGTTGAATTGCATGTCTACTTTTGTATTTTTATGCGTGTGTCATTATTTATCAAATTTAGCATTTAATTATCAAGATTTTCATTATTTAGCATGAACTATATGATGATTTGACATAAAATTGATGCATGGGTTTTTAAGTCCTAGTTTGAATGTTGATATTTCAAAAAGATTATGCTTTTAAGCATTTCATAATTATTTTATCTTAGATATGGAATCCACTTTACGGTTTCATTACAGTTCGTAGTAAGTAGATGTATGATTGGTTTTCAGTATAAACTCTTATACTAGTTTTAAAAGTGGATTTCCTATAGAATGAGCATATAGATTAAACGGAGTAGTATTTAGCACCGAGTTGGGTATGTCTACATGCCCCAGAACTATGAGCCAACGTAGGTTCAGATTATTTCTATTTTTATATGGATGAAAGTTACAGATGTGATCACTTAGCTTAGGTTATACTCCTTGGCAAGAATATGACAACTCTCCCCAACGTGAGGTTTTCCCATAAGAGAACTAGACATTGGACACTATGATATTTCACATAGTGTATGTCAGTTAGAAGAACCTCCCTATAGAAAAGAGTAATCCTAACAGAAAAGAATAACATAAAAACTTTTAGAAACTAAGTGTAAACGCTCACTATTTTATTCAGATATTGTTTTACATAAGACATTAGCTACTAGATTTTAGCTTTCAGTTTACAGATACAGAGGTGAGTCTTTTTAAACTTAGCATGTATGATTTGAAAAATAGATTTAGAACTAAGTGTGGTGGCTCACAGCAGCATTTATATAGTATGTTTTGTCATTCATGATTTATGATTACAATTTTTAATTACTCAAGCCAAAGTGAGCCATTATTACTTAGCATGCATTATTTATGATAAAGATATATGTATTCCCTCACTATTTTACTATGCATTTCACCCCCATATACTCAGTACATTCCAGAAGTACTGATCCACATATACGTCTATGTGCTACATTGTCTCATAATGTAGATTCAGGTGCTCAATTTCAATAATGTGAGTGATTTCAAGCATCTCCATCTACATCTCAATAGATGGTGAGTCCCCATAGTTCGGGGACCTAGTCATTTAGATTTTCTAGCTTATTACAGTAGTTGATTCAGTATTTTCAGTCAGTTTGAGTTAGTAGTTGATAGAAAGTATCCTATCACTGTCCTTCATAAGATCATGTTAGCAGATTTAATAAAACTAAATATGGTTGACTTTGAACTAATACTGGGCATAGAGTGGCTCTATTCCTATTATGCATCTATAGATTGTCGCACCTGAGTAGTGAAGTTTCAGTTTCCAGATGAGACAGTCCTTGAGTGGGAAGGTAATTCAGTGTCTCCTAAGAGTCATTTCATATCTTATCTTAAAAACAGAAAGTTGGTATTAAAACGGTGTATCTATCATCTAGTTCAAATCAAAGACACTAAGTCTGAGGCTCGAACAGTTCAGTCAGTCCATGTAGTCAATGAGTTTCCTGAAGTTTTCCCAGAGATATGCTAGGGTTACTTGCCGATAGGGAAATAGAACTCGGTACTGACCTTTTTGCATATACTTAATTCATCATTATTCCTCCATATTGTATGGCTCAAGCTGATCTTAAGGATTTAAAAGAGCAGCTTAAAGACCTCTTAGATAAGGTTTTCATAAGGTCTAGTGTCTCTCCATAGGGCTCTCCTATCCTAGTCGTACAAAAGAAAGATGGTTCTTTGCGAATGTGCATTGACTATCGCCAACTGAATAAAGTCACAATCAAAAACAAATATCTTCTTCCTAGGATTGATGACTTGTTCGTCCAACTTCAAGGTGCTAGTTACTTCTTCAAGATAGACCTTAGATCCGGCTATCATCAGCTTAGTGTAATGGAATGTGATATTCTAAAGATAGCTTTCAGAACCCGTTATGGTCATTTTGAGTTTCCAATCATGTTCTTCGGGTTGACAAATGCCCCAAAAACCTTCATGGACTTGATAAACCGACTGTTCAAATAGTATTTGAAAATGTTTGTGATAGTCTTTATCAGTGACATTCTTGTTTATTCTTGTAGTAAGGATGACCATGCAAACCACCTAAGAATTGTGTTGCAAACTCTTAGGGATCACGAGTTGTTCACCAAATTAAGCAAATGTAAATTTTGGCTAAGATCAGTAGATTTCCTCGATTATATTGTTTTTAGTAATGGCATTAAAGTTGATCCCCAAAAGATAGAAGCAGTAAGAAACTAGCCTAGACCTATCTCTCCATCAGCCATTAGGAGTTTCTTAGGTTTAGATAGCTATTACAGATATTTGGTTGAAGGGTTTTCTTATATTGCATCCCCTATGTCTAGATTAACTTAGAAGAAAGTTAAGTTTTAGTGGTCAGATTCCTATGAGAAGAGTTTTCAGAAGTTGAAGACTCGACTTACTTCAACCCTAGTTTTAGCGCTACCTGATGGTACAGATGGGTTCGTTGTCTATTCTAATGCTTTTAGAATCAGTCCAGTTTGTGTTTTGATGTAGAGAGGTAAAGTTATAGCCTATGCTTCTAGAAAGCTTAATCCTCACGAATAAAACTACCCTACCCATGATCTTGAGTTAACTGTTGTTGAATTTGCATTGAAAATTTGGAGGCACTATCTTTATGGAGTGCATGTTGATGTATTCACGGATCATAAAAGCTTACAATATGTATTTACTTAAAGGGAGTTAAATCTTCGTCGGAGAATGTAGTTAGAATTATTAAAGGATTATGATATGAGTGTGTTGTATCATTCGAGTAAGGCCAATGTAGTGGTAGATGCCTTCGTAGACTGTCTATGAGCAGTGTTGCTAATGTGGAGAATGATAAGAGAGAATTAGTTCAAGAAGTTCACCAGCTAGCTAGATTGGGTGTGAGATTGGTCGACTCAACTGAATGGAATGTTTAGGTTTAGAGTAGTTCAGAATCTTCTCTAGTTTCTGAAGCGAAAGAAAAGTAGGGTAAGGACTCTAGTTGGTCAAACTGAAGGGTTCAGTTAAAGACCAAAAGGAAGAGGTTTTGTCCTAAGGGGGAGATGGTGTGTTGAGATACCAAAATAGATTGTGTATGCCATATGTTGATGATTTGAGGAAGAAGATTATTGCAAAAGCGCATGGTGCACGTTACTTCATTCATCCAGGAGCTACAAAGATGTACCGCGATTTACAGGAAGTCTATTGGTGGAATGGTATGAAGAAAGATATCACAGAATTTGTAGCCAAGTGTACAACTTATCAATAGGTTAAAGTAGAGTACCAATATCCTGGTGGCTAATTGTAGGAATTTGGTATTCCCACTTAGAAGTGGGAATATGTGGACATGGACTTCTTGACAGGGTTACCCTATTTGCGTCATCAGCATGATTCAATTTGGTTTATTGCAGACAAATTGACCAAATCAGCCCATTGTTTGCCAATTCACACGTCCTACACAGCTGAAGATTATGCTAAGCTATATATCATAGAGTTAGTTAGATTGGATAGAGTTTCCTTGTCCATCATCTCAGATAGGGGTACTCAGTTTACCTTTCAGTTTTGGAAAGCCTTTTAGAAGGGTCTTGGTACCCAAGTTTATCTCAATTCAACTTTTCATCCACAGACAGATGGTCAGGAAGAGAGGACTATTCAAACCTTAGAGGATATGTTGAGGGCATGTGTTCTTGATTTCAAAGGTATTTGGGATGAGCACTTGCTATTGATCGAGTTTTCCTACAATAACAGTTACAATTCTAGTATTCAGATGGCCCCATTTGAGGCACTGTAAGGGTGGAGATGTAGATCATCCATCGATTGATTTGAAGTGGGTGAGGCTACTTTGATTGGGCCAGATATGGTGTTTGAAGCCATAGAGAAAGTTTAGTTAATTTGAGAAAGATTAAAAACAGCTCAGAGTCGTCAAAAATCCTATACAGATGTAAGAAGGAGAGATCTTGAGTTTGAAGTAGACAATCTTGTATATTTGAAGGTTTCACCCATGAAGGGGGTGAAGAGATTTGGCAAAAAGGGGAAGCTTAGTCCCCGATATATGGGTCCCTATAGGATTTTGGGTCGTGTGGGGAAGGTAGCATATGAGCTTGAGCTACCTGCAGACTTGTCATCAGTTCAGCAGTGTTCCATGTATCCTTATTGAAGAAGTGCATAGACGATCAGTTATTGTAGTCCCTTTAGAAAGTATAGATATTCAAAATAGTCTTTCATATGAAGAACTTCCAGTAGAGATTCTTAATCATCAGATCCGTAGACTAAGGAACAAAAAAGTTCCCTTGGTCAAAGTTTTGTGGTGAAATTAGTCTATTGAGGGTGATACTTAGGAATCAGAAGCAAACATACATACCAAGTATCCTCACCTCTTCTCCACAAACTCAGATTTAGCCTAAGGTAATAGTCTTCTTTAATTCAGATCTTTTCCAGTCTCATTTTCAGCTATGTGATTATATTTATGTCAAGTTATGCATTCACAGATTAGTTTAGTCACTCAGTATGCTTTAGATTCAGTCACTCAGTATGCTTTAGATTCAGTCATTCAGTTTTGTTTCAGTTGTGTATGCTAGTTTATAGTCTCATTTCCTCAATATTCTCAGTTTAACTAGTCTTATTTGAGGACGAATGTTCCCAAGAGGGAGATATCGTGATACCCCATACTTTTCTTAGCCCCGTTTAGCTCTTAGTGTGTTGAGGGTCAACTTTAAAAATGTATAAATCATGATATGTGTAGAATTTTCCAGATCTAGACCCACCAAACTGTAGATTATTGAATTAGCTTTCCAACGATACCAATTTTACCTTAATTCGATACTCAGGTGAGAATTTATGGCATTTTTAGTAAAAATAGTTGTCCACCGCGATAGCCCCACATCGCGGGGAAGTGCAGATTTGTAATTGTCCGTTTTCTAGTGAACCACCGCTATTCCACCGTATTATGGTAAAGCCCAAAATCTCGTTCGTCCCTTTCAAATAGCTTACCGTAATTTTCCAGTATCACACCAAAATTCTCAATGGAACAGATACTACGTCGTAGTAGAGGCAAAATGGCACTCTTCCTATTCCGGTTACGCAACACAATCACACCACATCACGGCAGAGTCCAAATGGCACTCACCCTTTTCCAGTAAGCCACCACAATGGTTCTGCATCGCGTCACAGTGCAAACCTATTACTCTCCAAGAAACCCGAGAACTTTAAATCTTAATCCTTAAGAAATCCAAATTCCACCATTCTTTTTCCAAGATAGCCCAAAATTCAAGATTCCCAATTTAAGATCTTCAAGAATCAATCTTCAAGAGCATAAATAGGAACTCAAAGTTCAAGCTTCTTCATCTATTCATCAATTAAGGTATGTGGAGTTATGAACAAGGATAATCCTTTCATCTTTGTGTCCAAAATTAGTTTTAAAGTTGAATTTTATATGAAATTATATGAATTTCAGTCTAGGGTTTATACCCACTCATTACTATTTGAAGATTATGAGATTACAAGTGACTTAGATATTGAATTGCATGTCTACTTTTGTATTTTTATGCGCGTGTCATTATTTTCCAGATTTAGCATTGAATTATCAAGATTTTCATTATTTAGCATGAACTTTATGATGATTTGACATGAAATTGATGTATAGGTTACTAAGCCCTAGTTTGAGTGTTGATATTTCAAGAAGATTATTCATTTAAGCATTCCATAATTAGTTTATATTCAGATTTTGAACAAAGATTTTATCTCTTGATCCTCAACTTAGATATAGAATCCACTTTACAGTTTCATTACAGTTCGTAGTAAACAGATGCATGATTGGTTTTCATTGTAAACCCTTATACTAGTTTTAAAAGTAGATTTCCTACAGAATGAACATACAGATGAAAGGGAGTGGTATTTAGAAATGAGTTGGGTATGTCTATATGCCCCATAACTACGAGCCAATGTAGGTTCAGATTATCAAATTATTCTCATTTCTATAAGGATGAAAGTTACAGTTGTGATCACTTAGCTAAGATTATACTCCTTGGCAAAAGTATGACACCTCTCCCTAATGTAAGGTTTTCCCATAAGGGAACTAGACGTTGGATACTATGATAACTCACATAGTGTATATCGGTTAGAAGAACCTCCCTACATAAAAGAGTAATCCTAACAGAAGAGAATAACAGAAAACCTTTTAGAAACTAAGTGAAAAGGCTCATGATTTTATTCAGATGTTGTTTTACATAAGTCATTAGCTACTAGATTTCAGCTTTCAGTTTACAGATATAGAGGTGAATCCTTTTACACTTAGCATGTATGATTTGAAAAATAGATTTAGAACTAAGTGTGGTAACTCATAGCATTCATATAGTATGTTCTGTCATACATGATTTATGAATACAGTTTTCAATTACTCAAGCCAAAGTGAGCCATTATTACTTAGCATGCATTATTTATGATAAAGATATGTGTATTCCCTCACTGTTTTACTATGCATTTCACCTTCATATACTCGGTACATTCTAGAATTACTGATCTACATATACATCTATGTGCTACATTATCTCATAATATTGGTTCAGGTGCTCAGTTTCAGCAACATGAGTGATTTTGAGCTCCATCTACATCCCAATAGTTGGTGAGTCCATATAGTTTGAGAACCCAGTCATTCAGCTTTTCTACCTTATTACAGTAGTTGATTTAGTATTTTCAGTCAGTTTGAGTTAGCTTGGGACTTGTCCCAGTGACTCTTTAGTTGTTAGTAGTAGAGGCTAATCAGACTGATAGTTATGATTCAGATTTCTAGTGTTGATTATTCAAACTTTTAAGTCTAATATTTTCTGATATCATGTTCAGATAATTTAAGCTTAGCTCAGACAGAATTTTGCA
>NW_025886935.1:0-1991 GCF_002878395.1 Capsicum annuum
GTGGTGGGATGGGCGTTGGAAATGAAGGAGACGATGGTGGTGGGACGGAGGTGGATAATGAGATTGTTAGACCTTTGATTACTAGAGTAGATGATAGGGTTAGAATTAGTTTAAGTGGAGGGAATTTGAATATTGAGAAGATTAGAGAGATTAGAAGGATGTTAGAAGGCGAGATTTATCAGGTTAGAAGCTATGTGAACATGATTGAAGATATGGCGCAGGAGTAGGTGCAGTTGAATCTGATTAATAGTGGTAATAATGAGAGAGGTAGGATTTTTGTTGGTGTTCCTGACCGTGAAATTATCTCGCATAGTTGTCAAGAATAATTACGTGGGGATAATGTCATAAAAAATTGGCTGTAGTGCGAGTGAAATATAGACAACCAAGACCATTTCATTCAAGGCCATATCAACCACCGTGTCTTTCTGCTGTTGTAAACAATAACAATGTCGTTGGGGAATATGTGGAGAGGGAGAAGAGGACACCAAAGGCGAATCCGTATTACAAGAACTTGGAGTTTCTTCTCTAGAAGGACTGATTACTGTCTGAAATCAATTTAAATTTGAAGCTGAATGGAAGAGGGATGAAGGATAGAGGTGTATCAAACCGTGGTTTTACCTTTGATGATAATTATAGAAAACAATTGTATAGAAGTCTACTGAGCAAGCTTTGGAGGTTGAGTTAGGCCCAAGATCCATTCTTTACCTCAGGAAAGAGAGAGAAACAAGTTATTATAATCTTTAATGTTCATCCACGAAGCCACACACTAAGTCCTATAAAGCCCAAAGCCAAAAGGTATGATGCCATAAGCATTTTTATTGTCTTTTGTGTGCACTGTGTAACATTACTGATAACAATAATAAGAACCAGCACATCCTACCGACTCACCCTCCCAAAATAAAATCACCATTGTAAACAAAAATTCAGATGATTAATCCCATCGTCAAAAACTATACTGGAAGCCGACCTGTGTTTCAATTCTGTCCAAGAAGCCCCTCTTCGCCACTCTACCTCTTGAATTCTGGTTGGAATAGCTTTGCACTTCCGGGTAATTAGGTAATGGAACACGTCCAGAATCGATGGGTTCCACATCTTCAATTAATATATTATAGTGATTTATCATATCATCACGCGATTTCCCAGGAAGTGTTTTTTCCATGTTTGTACAAAGATCTTTATCCTCAGAGTAGATCGCTAAGGTATTCTCATTGATTTTGTCCTCCTCTTTAGTCCAGAAGGAGCTATTACATGTCTGGACGGTGCTCATTTTCTTTTCGATCTTTAATGAAATACTCCAACATGAAAAGGGGAAGTTCTTGCAGAGGATTTAGAAAACGGATGAGTTCAAACATATCACAAAAACAATTAACATGATGCATTCTTTAATAGAAGTAAAAAGAACAAGCATGAAAATATATGTGGTACACAACCCACAAAAGTCCCAAGAGATATGAAACATATTATGAGAAGACATACATTCTTTACCTTTCCTATAGAATCTATGGTATTGATAAAAGAAAGAAGAATACAAAGAAGAAAACTATTTGTCTCAACATAAGAAATATATGTCAATGTTCTTGTTTGTGACACAAAAAAAAAACCTTTATGGCCTTGAACCACTTAAAGTTTAAAAATCCTAACAATCCTCTTATGTTTTTATGGATAAGAGAACTATTCTATGTTCAAGTTTAACAAAATGAATGTAAGAAATATCAAATAGGAAAGTGTCATTTTATATCGCTTCATGTCATAGACCCTCGGCTCAAGGAAAAGTATATCAAAGCAGATCAAGAAGGGGAGTATTTACAGAACCAATAATAAATGGAAGGTCCACTACAAGTAGTAGTACATGGTTGTTTGCTGGGTAATACCGATGTTGCAGAATCAACAAAAAACACAGCTTCAATAACATTGTCCTGCCCCATAAACATGTCATCAGTGCCGAATGATGAGTTGAATATGTACTCATCATTCACATTAATATTATGGCC
>NW_025886936.1:0-1057 GCF_002878395.1 Capsicum annuum
GGCCCAATGAATACAATAGATCCCAATGCATAAATTGAAACCACTCCACAATTATTTCATCATTTTAACAATCACAGATCCTGAACTTTGCCTACCCAACCTGCTTTTGCCTATCCATTGTCGGCCTAAACATGATGCTATCAGATTTATAACTTGATATTTATTCCGAACGAAACATAACAACAATAAACTCAAAGGTAATCTAAATTCATCTTATCAACCTTGCAATTCCCATCCCCAATTTCATACTCAATCACATGATTAACACATGCGTCGACCATCAATTCACAATGATATTTCAGCAATCAATCAATAATACTCGACATTCATCATTCACCTCACGCATAAGATAAAGAGAAAGTCAAGACGACAATAATCAACCACTCACCATGATAAAAATGAACTAAGAATAAGAATAAGATAAGGAGATGACCTTAACTTGGGGCTTTTATTCGACCAACTTGATCTGACAAAAGACCCGAGACCAATGAACCACTACTGACAGACCTCAAACTCAAACTCCCGGATCGAATAAAACCAGTTCAAACCACGATGACCCCCAAAACCTAACTCAAACAGAAGTCCAAAAATGTGTGTGAATATCTGAGCCCAAAAATATGAGAAAACCTAAAAAATCTAGTTGCCGGAACTCCGTGAACGCAGATAGCAACACGAATAGTAAGAAAAAGATTGAATTTCCGGCAAATTTTAATGTTTTCTAAATGGAATCGCCTGAAAAAGATCAGAAACAGTTAGCTCCGGCGAAGAGGTCGTCGGCCAACTCAAACCCACCAGATTCCTATCAATTTCCATTCAGCTTTACCGATTCGACCGTTGTTCGTCTCTCTCTCGATCTCTCATATCTCTCACTGTTCAGAACTGTCTCCCACTCACTACTGTCTCTCCATCACTCGCCCTTCACTATGTGTGGTGTTTGTGATTTGTGCGTTAGTCGTGTGCGGAGAAAATATTATGTTATGTGCGTATTCAGTAAAGTGTGGGTGTGGTTTCTGCTTCTTGCGTGCGTTTCTGGAAGAACCAAAGAATTGGAAGAAGA
>NW_025886937.1:0-3639 GCF_002878395.1 Capsicum annuum
GGACTCCATGTAGCTCACATAGTTTATGTCGGTTATAGGATCTCCCAATATGTGTGTGTTTCCTTGTGTCTATGGTGAATGGTGAAGTGATTTGAGAGTGGAATTGTGAAAGTTATTCTTTCGAAAGATTTACATGATATTTACATTATGAGAATTGATATTCTTGATGAACTGAAAGTGATTGACAAATTATATGATGACTCACATGTGTTATTGTACTTATTTCATTCTCTCATGATTATGATGATTTATGGGATTTTACTTATGTTTTCCTCTCTATAATATTATGAGAAGTATAGATAATAAAATTCAAGCCATGTGAGTCTTCATTTTCTGTACACATGTTTTACAAAATCAAAGATATTATTCAAATTATTGCATGCACCCCCACATATTCAGTTGCTTATAAGGAGTCATGGTGAGTTATGTAACTACTTCCCACGATTTTTGTGTCAGTGTAAATCTTCAGAAGTCAGGGGTGTGAGTGTATTCGATTGATCAGTGTTGGTATCCTGTGATTCAGTAATGCAGTACCCCAGTACAGTAATGAGTTCCAAGGAAAGTAAAGTGGTATCCGAGCTGTGGTATCTGGAGTTGTTATAATTGTTATAGTGGTTGTGAACTGTGCATTCATATATGTGTACTCGTTCGTTATTCTGATGATTATTCTGTTGATTAAATATTCATGCATAAGCCCTTGCATTTAGCCTTCCCTGCTTGTATACTCAGTACATCTTAGTACTGACGCATTCGCGCTATGGTGTTCTTTTATTTTGGGGCACCATAGGTTCAGAGGAGTGAAACTTGGAGCATCTTCAAAGTCACTTATATAGCAGCAGTGGGTGCAGCAGTGAGTCCTCATCATCCGAGGATGTTGTTATTACAGTATTTGATTTTAGTAGATGAAGTTAGTTGGGGGAATTGTCCCTTCAACTCCACAGTTCAGGCAGTGTAGAGGCTTTTCAGACAGATGTATTAGTGTGTGGGGTTTAAGGTATTGTTTATTTCTAGATGTTTGAACCTTATGAAAAGTGTTGGCCAGTTTTTGCATGTATTTTATTATATTATGCAGTGAACAGGTACAGATATTGGAAAAAGGGTTAGCTTGTGGTCCTTCGGGATCATAAGCACTGTGTGGCGTTTCGATTCTTGAGAATCGGGGTGTTACAGCCAACTCATCAATGGAAGGGCTATTAGCATTTGGACCATCTCTTTTGAAACATTCCCCCTCCCCATGTTCATTATCTTCTGCTCCTGATTGAGATAACGCTTGTAAAGATAACTCATAGAGTGGTGGATGTAGCCTAGGTGCTTCACTTGTTCCTTTACTTGGACTTGATTCAGCTTCTTTTCTTTCGAAAGCCATATTATCTTAAATTAACAGGAACATAAAATAAATTATAATAGATAAATGCATCGTTAAAAAGGGATAACAGTAAATCTAACATACAAAATAGTAAAATAACAGTTCCAACAGACCACACATCTGTTACACCAGGTGTGTTATCTGTTGCAACATATAATCAACCCGTTGCAACAGATGAGTAAACCGGTTGAAATAATAAAAAAAATCACTCATCTTTGCACTAGGTATGTTATCTGTTGCAATATATAACCAATCTGGTGCAACAGATGATAATCTATTAAAAATAATAAAAATAGATTACTCATTTGTTACACCAAGAAGGTTATCTGTTGCAATATATAACCAACCTATTGCAACGGATGATAATCCATTAGAAATAATAAAAATAGACCACTCATCTGTTGCACCCGGAAGGTTATCTATTGCAGCATATAACCAACCTATTACAGTGGATGAGTAATATATTAGAAATAATTATAACGGATCACTCATCTGTTGCACCAGGTAGGATATCTGTTGTAGCATATAACCAACCTGTTGCAGTAGATGAGTAATTCGTTGGAAACAATTATAACAGATCACTCATCTGTTGCACCAAGTAGGATATCTATTGCAGCATGTAACTAACCTATTGCAGCGGATGAGTAATCCGTTGAAAACAATAAAATAGATCACTCATCTGTTGCACCAGGTAGGATATCTGTTGTAGCATATAACCAACCTATTGCAGCAGATGAGTAATCCGTTGGAAATAATAAAAATAGATCTCTCATCTGTTGCACCAGGTAGGTTATCTGTTGTAACCTATAAGCAACCTGTTGTAGCGGTTAGAAACAATAAAAATAGGCCACACATCTGTTTAAACAGATCACTCATCTATTGCCAAATGAGTTATCTGTTGGATCAATATTGTTTGTCGCGACAGATGAATGATCTGTTCTGTTCATCTGTTGCATTAGATATTTCATTTGCTAAATCAGATGATTAATCTGTTGCATCAGATGGTTAATCTGGTGCATCTGATGGCTAATCTTTAGAATCAGGTAGTTAATCTGTTGCATCAGATGGTTAATCTACTGAAGCACTATTTTTACCAAGAAAACAACAAATTAACCCAACAACACCAACACAACACACATACGCTAAGAAAATCAACGGTGACAAAAAATCACCAACAAATCGAATCAACAGTTCGACAACAAGAATTACAATAACAACAAAAATTATATTTTACACCGGAAAGAGTAGAGAAAAATGTCAAAAATTAGGATTTTATTCAGTCCACATTTCAAATTTAAGCAAGAAATATTAAAATTGTTAACCAATACTAGAAAAGAAGTAGGCTCAAGTTCCTCTATTTCTTCATAACTAAAAAGACATAATTTTTTACCTGTGAAGAAAAAAATGGGACGACGAAGAACTCGAAGTTGTTGTCGTCGGAGAAGTCTTCACGTCGATTGACGGTTGAAAGTCGAAAAGAAACTCGCCCAAATATTTATTGCCGGAGATTGAAGTCGCTGGGGATTGAAGGGATAAATTTTGCGAAATTGTTGGTTGGGAGAGAGTTGAGAGAAGCTGTTGAGAGAGAGAGGGGAGAGAGAAGGTCGATGATTTGGAGAGGAGAGGGGTGTGGCTTGATTTGTATTTTTGAAAAGATTAGAAAGTTTTGAAAATATTTATCAAGTCCACAATTAACTTAATCAAGTTTTCTAATTATGTTTGACCCTTTAAGTTGGTCAATGTCACCAATCCTTCATTCAAGATTTAAAAGTCACATTTGCTTCAATTTTCTCTAAATTTTATATATATATATATATATATATATATATATATATATATATATATATATTACTTGAATTCAAGGACTAATTCTAATAGAATAAATTTAACTTGTAATATAACCATCATTCATCTGCATAAAAAAAAAGTAAATGAACCACATATTAAAACAAAAATAATTTTTAGAGAATGAAAAGTATAAGGAATGCAGTAAATAATACAACCAACATAAAGAATGCAATAAATAACATTGTGTATCATTATAGAAGTATATATAATAGAGGTTAATAAGTTAGAATTTCATTTCAGCTCAAATTTTATTTAAATTCGAATTCAAATATCAAATCATATCTTTTTATTTAAAAAAGATCTTGTATACTCTTCCTTATCCTTGATTTTAAATATAATGTATATATTTTTATAATCTATATATTTAAATTGAGAGAAACATTTGAAATTAATAAGATTTATTCAAATATTTTTTTATAGTTAAC
>NW_025886938.1:0-2696 GCF_002878395.1 Capsicum annuum
TCCGTCTGACCATCAGACTGGGGATGATATGCAGTAGAAGTATGCAACATCACACCTTGAAGATTGAAAAGCTCTTGCCAGAAAGAGCTGAGAAAAACTGCATTTCTATCACTTGTTATGGCATCTGGTAGACCATGTAGTCTTACAATAGTATCAAAAAACACCTTAGCAACAGATTGAGCAGTATAAGGATGCTTGAGTGGCATGAATTGACCGTATTTACTTAATCTGTCCCCCCACCACCAGTATTACTTCAAAACCCTGCGATTTGGGAAGACCATCAATAAAATCCATGCTAATTTGAGACCACACGACCTCTGGAATTGGTAAAGGTTGTAACAAACCAGGATAAGCCGCCAAATCAGATTTGTTTTTCTGACAAACATCACATTTCTGAATGAAGTCCTTTACATCATATCTCAAAGTTTTCCAATAGAACAGTGTTAACAACCTTTTAAGGGTAGCATCTACTCCTGAATGGCCCCCCAAGGGACCAGCATGCCATAGGGACATATTATCCTTCCTCAAGTTCTGCACCTTTCCAATCACTAGCTTTTCTTTCCTTCTCAACTGACCATGTTCCCAGGTGAACTGTCTGTGTGATGTAGGATTTGCCTAATTCAGCAATTAGTTGAGTGAGCTCTGGATCTATATGCCAACTAGCCACAATATCATTGAAAAGGTCAGTGTTTGTAGGAGAGATAATTCAGCACCAGTCACTCTAAAGAGTGCATTAGCCACTTTGTTCTCAACCCCTTTTTTGTACTCAATGTAATAGTCAAAAGGCATCAACTTAGTCAGCCACAATAATTGTGAATTGGTGTGTAGTTTTTGTTCCATGAGAAACTTTAAAGCTTTTTGGTCTGTCCTGATAACAAACTTTTGGCCTAACAAGTACTGAGACCATTTAGTAACTGCTTGAACAATAGCTAATAAATCCCTATCATATACTGATAAAGCTGCATGTTTTGGTGATAATGCCTTGCTAATGAAGGCTATAGGATGTCCCTCCTGCATAAGTACAACACCAATACCATATCCACTGGCATCAGTCTCCACAATAAATGTTTTTCTCGCATCTGGCAAAGCTAACATAGGAGATTGAGTTAATGCTTCCTTTAATTGCATAAAGGACTTATGTGCTGTGTCATTCCATTTGAATTTATCCTTCTTAGTGAGGTCAGTAAGAGGCTTGGAAATGATACCGAACCCTTGTATGAACCTCCTGTATTATCCAGCTAACCCCAAAAACCCTCTCAATTGTTTCAATGTAGATGGGGTAGGCCATTCCCTTATAGCCTTAATTTTTTGCAGATCAGTAGACACACCTTCAGCTGTTATAAAATGACCAAGATACTCAATTCTTTTAACACCAAAGAAACATTTGCTCTTCTTAGCAAAAAGTTGATGTTCCACCATCTTCAAAACCACAGACCTTAAATGCACAATGTGTTCCTCCATAGTTCTACTGTAAATCAATATATCATCGAAAAAAACCAGTACATGTTTCCTTAAAAGCTTCTGAAATATAGAGTTCATCAGTCCTTGGAATGTAGCAGGGGCATTTGATAAGCCAAAAGGCATTACCAAATAGTCAAAGTGTCCAGGATGGGTTCTAAAAGCAGTTTTAGGTACATCCTCTTTTGCCATTCTTAGTTGGTGATATCCAGACCTTAAGTCGATTTTAGAGAAGACCTTGGAACCCCTAGTTCATTAAGAGATCTTCAACAATTGGGATTGGAAACTTGTTCTTGACAGTGAATTTGTTCAAATCTCTATAATCAACACATAACCTCCAAGAGCCATCTTTTTTGCCTACTAATACCACAGGTGATGCAAAAGGAATGCAACTAGGTTGAATGATACCTTGATCCATCATTTGTTGCACTATGCCTTCAATAATGTCCTTCTTAACAGAGGGGTATCTATAAGGTCTCTTATTGATAGGTTCAATCCCAGGTTGCAATACGATTCTATGGTCATATATACCTCTAGAAGGTGGTAGACCTATAGGTTCTTCAAACAATGCAGAAAATTCAGATAATACCTTAAGCAATGCAGGATCATCTTCTTGATTCTTGTCAACTTCTGGGGGATGCCACATGCTTTCTTCCCTACTTTGTGGAACCACCTGAATCATACACAGTTGAGATTGGTTTCCGGAGTGTTTTGTTAATTTCCCTGCACCCGAAGTCAATACTTGATTGTCGGCACCTCTGAGTAAATGTTTCTTCCCTTTATACCAGAATTTCATAGTTAATTTTCTGAAATTCAGTTTGATATCGCCCAAAGTGAGTAACCACTAAACTCCCAGCACCACTCCAGAAGAACCAAGAGGAAGTAAAAGAAAATCAGCACAAAATTCAGCTCCCTGCAGCAACCAAGTAATGGTTGTCATCTTATCTACTTGCATGCTACCATTAGCAGCAGGCCACCACTTCCGGTTTAATAGGTTTCACTTCACAACCTAATTTACTGACCAAGTCAGGGTCAATGAAATTATGTGAGCTTCCAGTGTCAATTAGGATATGCAACTCCATTTTGGAATGATAACCAGTCACCTTCAGGGTCCTCAATCCCAATGAACTATTCAAGGCATGCATGGAAATTTCCATATGTTCTATAGGCTGTCCCAACTCCAACTGATCACCTTGTTCTTCTTGGACTTCACCATCTTGTTCAATCTGTGACTCATC
>NW_025886939.1:0-883 GCF_002878395.1 Capsicum annuum
TACAGAGATATTAATAAAAGCATACAATTTGTAGGGGAGTGCGGATACTTTGTGTGGTAAAATAAATCTGTTATAAGTAGAATGGATCTATTTTTATTTGTGCGTGGATATTTCTTAACTTTTCTAAATATTTTTATTTTGAGTTTATTTATGTTAGTTTTATCGATTATCATATCTTGGGGGTGATTATATGGTAATTGGTTAAATGCTTTACTATAGTATTCTTTATTTTTTTTTCCCTTAATTTTTGTAATTCTTCTATATTATTTTGAAGGTATTCTAAATATTCTATATCTTTTGTTTCAAAATATCTAATTAGATTATCTTTCTTAAGTTTTTCTAATAATATTATTTCTTTCATATTTTATCTCCAATATTTTAAATATTCATAGTCTATCATTTTATCCTGTAGTAATTGCAGAGTTACAAATTTCTGTAGAATAATTTATCCTAATTGTACTATAATGTATATCTAATTCTAGATTTTCAATGCTATTTATTATCTTGTGTTGTTCTTCTCTTAGCGAGGTTTTTAAATTATATAAACTATTACATGTACTTTTTCCTAAATTTTCTAGGGTTTCTTCTATCCATATTAATTTTTCTTTTAGATTTTCCATTATTTTTCTAATTCGGTTTCTATAATTAATTTCTTCATTTAGATTATCTTGATTTTCTCTAGTTTTTTTCTAATATATTCTAATATTTCTTAATCTGAATAATATCCATCTGTGTAATTATCAAGGTATAACTGTTCTATCCAATTTATAGTTTCAATTTCATAGTCTAATACTTTTTCTAATATTATTCTCTTAATATCTATAATTTCTATATCTTTAAGAGAATAATATTAGAAAAAGTAATAGACTATGAAATTGAAACC
>NW_025886939.1:983-3185 GCF_002878395.1 Capsicum annuum
TTAATCTGAATAATATCCATCTGTGTAATTATCAAGGTATAACTGTTCTATCCAATTTATAGTTTCAATTTCATAGTCTAATACTTTTTCTAATATTATTCTCTTAATATCTATAATTTCTATATATTTAAGTAGATATAAGATTAAGATTTTAAGATTATCTATCATTTAAAATTGGTTAAATACTTTATTATAATATTTTTTAGCTGTTTGTTTTAATCTCATTAATTCTTCTATATTTTCACTAAGAAATTGTATATATTTTATATCTATTTTCCAAAATTCTAAATATACATAATTTATCATAGTTAGTGTGTGGGTTTGATATGTAAGTATTTATAAGAGCAGTTCGGTAGGTATGTAAGTATTGGTTAAATGCTTTACTATAGTATTCTTTATTTTTTCCCCAAAATATTATTTAGATGAATAAAGTACAAAAATTACCAAAATATAAAGAATTAAAGCAAATAATATCTAAAAAAAGTAAATAATTAAAAATAAGGATAGAAAGACTGCAATATAACATAATTGCCGGAGTTAGTAAAAACTCAATAAATGCACAAAAAGAAGAAATATCAAATTTAAAATCGATAATAGATAGTCTAGAATATACATACCAACATGATCTATTAACAATTAAATAAAAAATGAACAAAGAAGAATTTACAATAGATGAAAAAATATATGAAAACCATGAAGGTTTAAAAATAAAAATAGTATTTTATAATCTAGGACGAAGGTATAAGAAAATAGGTGAACATTTATATTTAATGTTAGAAAAAAGAATAATTAAAATTAGAAGATAAATTGACAGCTATGGTAAGAATTGAAAATGAAAATGAAGAAATAGAAAGAAAAACGAAATAGAAAAAATAAAACAACAAACTACAGAAGAAATAGGAAAAATAGAAGAAACTAAAAATAGTAGAATTGCTGAATTAGAAAAAGAACTACAAATGCTAGAAGATTTGTATGAAAAAAGACAGAAAAAAAAAGATATAGAACAAAAATTATTAAACGAGATAAATCAATTTAAAGAAAAGTTAGAAATAAATATAATAGATGTTGAAGAAACAGATAATTATGATTTGGAAGATAGTGAAACATATACAGAAATTTTAACAAATACAAAAAATTTAGAAATCAATGAAAAAAAAGAAGTAATTAGTGAAGAAAACTTAGAAAATAGAAACACAGAAATAAATACTCTTGATAAAAAAGAAGATGAAAATATAATACCTAGAACATCAGAAATAAGAAAACCTACATATTATAAGAATAAATTTAAAAGATATAATCTAAAAGATGAATATGACAAATGGACACCAAAACAAATAGTTAATAAGAACTATAACTTTTTAGACTTAGATTGTGTAATAGATACAGAAAAAATAATATAATTATGGATAGGATATGTGATAAAACAATTATTAGATAATAATATAAACGTAACAGATGCACCGGAATATATAGAAAGAACACTAATAGGAACAATGAAGTTATGGTTTTTAAATTTAACTGAAAATAGCAAGAAGGTATTAAGAACTGATAAACCTACAGAAGGAACATCATCAACAACTACAACTAAATTAACACCTATAGAATTATTAAAAAAATATATGAAATAGCTATAAAAGACGAATTTAGCAGCATGACAATAACCAAAAAAAGAACAAAATGAAGAGAAGGATACAAATAAGAATTTAATGTTAAAATTAGAAATATGGAATATGTGTTACATAGATGAGTATACTTGTGCATTTAAAGAATATTATTATAAAGGAACATATAATACAGAAGAAAGTAAAGAAATATCCACGTACAAATAAAAATAGATCCATTCTACTTATAATAGATCTATTTTACCACACAAGTTATCCGCACTCCCCTCCTTATATTTTTCTCCAATTCCAACAATATCTTAAACTTGTAGCCCTTAAATATATAGTTTTTTTCTCTTCCCCGTTTCTCTTCATCTCTTCCCTCCAATTTCCTCTTCATCTTTCTTCTTTGTTTTCATCGAATTCATCATTACATCCGAGATTTGTTCAAAAAAATTATTTTAGAATTTAAAATTATAAATAATTCACCTTATTTATAGTGTTAACAACTTTAAGGATATTTAAGTCATTTTAACGACAAAAAAGTGCTTAACATCACTTGTTTACCAAACACATTAACAACTTTTTTTCAGTTTCAGCA
>NW_025886940.1:0-2354 GCF_002878395.1 Capsicum annuum
CTTCTTCTTGATTTTTTTTTTTTGCCTTATAAATCTCCTTCCATTTTCTTGTTGTAATTTAATTAAAATATTAACAAGTTGAATATTTTTAAATTTTTAAGATGAAACATTTTTCTCATAATCTTAAATTCTTAGATCTACTTCTGTATGTAAGTAATTATTGATTGATTTTTAATATTCTTATGCAGGTGAAGCAAGATTACACCGAATGTGTGAATGAGACTTCGTGTGGGTATAAGCGAATTTGAAGGTAAGTATTTTTTCTTGAAATTTATTTTTGGTTCATATTTTTTTAAACTCCTCCTTGATGTATTTTTTTTTTAATTTTACCTTATAAATCTTTTTTCTATTATTTTGTTATTAGTTTAAATTGGGCTATTAACAAGTTGAAAATTCTTTAATTTTTAAGATGAATTTATTTTTTGTATTAAAAGTGTGAAGATCCTTAGAAAAGTAATTTGAACTTTTTGTCCTTCATTAAAAAATCCTTCTTTAGACAAAATTGTCCTTTTCACTATTTTTTTAATTATTTTTATTATATTAACTAGACTCCTAAAATATATGGGATTTCTAAAATATATGGAAGAAAAATCAATTAATATTTTTCCTTGTACTGATCAATTAAAACACTCCTAAAATAGGACTCTATTTTAGGAGTGCATGATGCTAAATAACATGACTTATATGGACTGATCAGTACAAGAAAATTTTAATCTAAAAAAAAAAAAGAAGGAATCATAAAATCACGTTACACTGTTATATATAATTTGTAGTTTATACCTAACTTTATTGAGTTCAAATGTTACACTAAATAGGATATTTATTTAAATAATAAAGATGAATACAATAATTAAATTTAACATCTTTTGGAGAATTTATTTAATAAAACCTAACTTTTACCCAATTTTTTTTTTGTTAAAGCTGATCGACATAAATCTATCACTTATAAACTGCAACAAAATAATATGAAGATAGAGCATCAAAATAATATAATTACACAAAAAATTTCTCAAAGCCGTCTGACACTCATCAACTGGAAACTAAACCTTGAAATTTAATTACAAAGTGAAAAGCTTTTAGGCAGTCTTGGAGGCTTGTTTTCTTAGACTTAGAAGCCTAAGAAGACACGCTCAATTATTGGGACAGTAATTACTAGAGTTAACCCATCAGATTTTGTTCATGTCCATTAAATATTTATTGATTTATATTTAAATAAATACCCCTCAACATGGACGGGTCTATTTGAGTTAAGTGGAGCTTGTAGCGATGAAATTGGAATTGGATTGTGAGGTCTTTGGTCAAGTAGAGTTTGGATGGGAGGGCTCGGGTTTGGTAGTGGCATTTGGGTTCCAAGTCCTTCTTGTTGGACTTGGTGAAGTGGAGGATGGCTTGGTCCATCATATTTAACCCGCATAAATCTCGGTCTCAAACATATAATGTGTTCACATATGGAGATACTGTCATATCTTAGAGATATACAAAGCAATTTATCTAGACACTTTATCGAACCATGATGAGATAATAGCTATTCATGAAGCAAGCCAAGAATGAGTATGGTTGAGATCCATGAGACATCTCATTCGAGAAAAATGTGGCATGAAATGTGACAATGTATCCACAATTTTATACGAAAATAATTCAACATGCATAACACATCTTGATGGAGGATTCATAAAAGGACATAGAACGAAGCACACTTCATCAAAACTTTTCTACATACATGAGCTCCAAAATAATGGTGATATTAACGTACAACAGATTCGTTCAAGTGACAATGTGGCTGTTTTATTCACCAAGTCTCCTTCAATTGCAACTTTCAAAAAAAATGGTGTACAAGGTCGAGATGCAAAGGTTCAAAGATGATCTCATTAGGGGGAGTTAATACGCGCTGTACTCTTTTTTTCTTACGAGGTTTTGTCCCATTGAATTTTCCTTATAAGGTTTTTAATGAGGCAGTTAAGCAATTTATTTTTATAGACCAAATACGCTTTTACTACATATTGCGTATCCCCTTTTCATACGATTGTAGCATCCTCCATAGTTCATTTTTTTTTACCTTATAAATCTTTTATTATTATTTTTTATTAGTTTAAATTGGACTATTAACAAGTTGAAGTTCCTTGTAAATTGTTCATATCTAAGTTGGTTTGATTGTTTTAGTATAATAAACGCTTACGTTATCGTTGTGCCTAATGTATTTAAGTTACAGTTCAAATTTTGGGACTCATAAATCATGTGAAAAAAGTTTTTTTTTTTTTTTTATAATTTACTTCTTGTGATTAGTTTTTTGTTTAAGAATACTAAAGGCGAGTTGTATAGAATGGTGGTTAGATTGATTATATTGTATGGAACGT
>NW_025886941.1:0-4072 GCF_002878395.1 Capsicum annuum
GCTAGGACAACAAGTTATATTTATCGACGTTATGCTTAAATGTCTCTTAACCTACTTAAGTATTTAATTACCTAATCTTCTCGGACTTGGAGAATTTATATTCACTGCCAGGATTTTACCTCAGGTTAACCAACCTTGCTACAACGCTGATTATTAAATGGAGTATTTCCAAGTCCCTGGTGATAATTCACTTCCCACTATATTTGATTTCTTTCTCATGCAAACCAAATCAGGTGTTATGTATTGTTTCCAACCAACAGATATTAATTAAAACCCCAGAATTATCAAGAAATCCTACCACCTTTTGAATCTTGAAAACTTAGCACCTTATCAAGACCTAACCCTAGATCCCATAATTCAGGTTAAAGGAATTTAGCCACTCATATTGATAAAATAAAAAAAACATGTTGTATTCATGCTTTGAAAGTTAAACTTACCACAAGAAGAATAATAACTAGTAAATCGCAGATTAGATCACAAAGGAAAATCCCAGAATAATGATAATAATCTCTTCAAAGTATTTACTTTTTCAAGCAAAGAAATTAGAGAGAGAAAAATATCAAAAGTATTGTCAAAAATCAATGTGCGTACCTCCGAAGAAAACCCTAAACAAGGCTTTAAATAGTTTCCCTAATTATGGAAACAAAATAGTAGAATTTAGAAATCCCTCAGATTAGGTGATGATATTTGTGATAGCCTATCAGGAGGTTGACGACTTATCACAAATGTCGTCAGCTCCTTCTTCAGTTCTGGCTCTTTTTGTTTAAGGCTGACAACAAACTTGACAACTTATCAGTTTCGTGACTGCCTATCAAAAAATGTCATCAAAGCTCTGCTTCAGTTCTCCTATGCTGCCTTAGGCTGGTGACATTTTTGACAGCTTATCAGACCTTTAACGACTTATCACAAAATGTTGTCACATCTTTCAACTTAGGACAATTCTCTTTTTACTGCTGCTGATGAACTTGATAACTTATTATAGGGCTGATGAATTTTCACAAATGTCGTCATCCACCCTTTTCTTCAGATTTCTACTTCTTTGCTTCCATTTTTGTTGGTTCTCTATCATATTAGCCTAATCTGCAAAATCAAACATAAACCAATCACAAACGATAAAAGTTGCTTAAGACTTCACAATTATTATTAGTTAAAAACCTCAAATGTGTTAGCATTAGTTCACACATCAACACCCTCAACTTAAAAAAATTGCTTGTCCTCAAGCAACTCAACTCAACTAAGAGATTACAAAGTACATTTGGCAGTCGATCAGCCATATCATCTCAAAACACTTTTACTATATCCAAGGTAACTCAATTCAAGAACAATGAATAACACCAATGCAACACACAGGAATCAAGATACGACATCAATTCAGTTAACCATGCATAGACCATTATTACACTACTGGAACAAGTCAGTAACAAGCAATGTAACCAGTGTGCCCTCAACAAAAAGACATCCCACTCATCTCATATTAGGAATTATATGTGTAACCATGGGGAAAATAAAAACACTCAGTCTCAGAACGAAGTTCCAATCAGTGTATGCCAAGTACCATAGGCTTGTCCTTATTTTCATTATCCAAATCTTCAGATAGGTCCGTTAGGATCACTATAGGACTTCTCTTTTGCTTGTAATGTAGGCTAGGGTCTGGTAGGATACTCAATGGTATTTAAAGTGACTAAGCCTCCTTGACACTACACTAGCTTTTTGGGTTTACACTCATTAGACTTTTCCACTCTTCTCTTTCCTTGATCATTCTTATTTAGGATGGGTACAGTCTTTTCTCAATACTTATTCTTTTTCACAAATTTTAGTTTTCTTGCCCTTGCTTCTACACCAAAATTTTTATTCTTTTCTTTTATGCTACCTTTCTTCATACTCATTCTATATCACGCACCCCATAATAGCCACCCTCAACTTAGGCCATTTGCCTAAGTCAAGGGGCATAATATCGAAGAAGGACCAGGGGAAAAATAGGTTCATTATGATCTAAATGAGAAGATGACAGGTGTCATACAAAGAAATAGGCTAATTAGGCTCAAAACATGGATCAAGGGATATTATGCACATAGGGAAGGTTATTTAGGCTAAAGTGATCTAAAATTAAAACGGCCTATGATGCTTTCTTAACCCTTATCCTTCAACCTAGGTAAGACTAACCGAGCAAGTTCTGGCTTTAGCATACCAAGGGAACTACGTAGTTGCTCACATACACATGGCACACAAGTAGATCACAAGCTACAAATCATTCAGTTCATGCAACTTTTTAGCAATGATTACTATATTACTAGAACTAATGCCATTCAAAGATGCACAGTGGTCACACTTGAATGCAAATCACACAGTTACAGAATTAGACCACTTTAAAAGGTGTACAAATATCACAAAACAATTAAACTACCTCAAGTATAAGTATTTCTCCTAATCAGCTACAAAATTTTACAACAACAATTTACTCTACACCCTGAACTTAAAATCAAAGAAAATCTAAACTTAGGGTTAGAGTATACCTAGAATGGATCAATCCTATGGGTCATGGGTTGCCTCCCATGCAGCAGCTGATTTAACATCGCGGCATGACTTAGGTATCTCGATTACTTCAGACTTTATCGAGATAGATAGTAGTGATACTTTTTATCGATTCTTTTGGACCAATGTAAAGCTTGAATCATTTCCCATTCACCTTGAAAGTGCTGCCATCTTCATTTTCAAGTTCTACTACTCCAGATGAGTACACTTGACTAACTCTAAATGGGCCTGACCACTTGGATTTAAGCTTGCCTGGGAAGAGTTTAAGTCTGGAATTGAACAGAAGCACCAAGTCACCCTTTTGGAAGTCTCCTTTCTCTATCCTCTAATCATGGTACTTTTTTTATCTTTTCTTTATATAGATCTTCTAGCTCATATGCCCTGAGATGGAATTCATCCATCTCATTTAGTTGTCTCAGTCTCAGCTCTGTTGTAGTTCGGACACTGTGTTAGCTTCAGTTGGGAGCTACCTAAAGTTGTTGATCTCGTCCCTCAATTCTACCCTCCTGGAAGGAGGAATAAACCTTTCTAGGAAAGCTACTTCAACTGCCTCCAGTTGGTTATAGAATTCGGTGTTAGCTTATTTTGACACAATGTTGCCTTCCCAGATAGATACAATAGAAAAAATCTCAATCGGATAGATTTCTATCCCACTCTTGGGTTATCAAAAGATTTGCAAATTTTGACAAAATTCACCCAATGTAAGTTTGGGTCATCCCCAAGAAGGACACCAAACAACCCCTTCAGATTGAGGAGTTGGATCATAGTACTAGTAATGTTGAATTTAGCTCCAAGTGCCAACGGTGGAGGAATGATTTCTCCCGTCGATCCTGCACCATTCATTCCATCATCATCATCATTGAGATCATACTGGACTGACTGGTACTCTAGTCTTTCTCGAAATGGACGGTTCCTGTTAACATTATATCATACTGGTGCAGCTATCTGCTCTGAATGCCTTGGGTTACCAGGATTCAGCAACTCCTCATCTCCCAAATCTTTGTCCTCAGGATTTTTATGTCGTGCTTGTTGACCGACATTCTGCACACGACATTCTGGACATTCACCAGAGCTCTAGCTAAGGCTGCTAATTTGTCAGTCTCTTTTTGTTCTGCCATTCTTCCAATTCGTTGTGGTTTCGGATTAGGTGGTAATAATGGTTCACCAAAACTTCTGGTTCTTGGCATACACTATAAAGATCCTAAAATTAACAAAAACAACAAATAAACATAAAACTAGGAAACTTAACTAGCAGTCAATTTCGGCACACAAACTTTAGTTGACAACCGTATTCCCCGGCAATGATGCCATTTTTGATAATGCTAAAACTATACCTCTCAATGAGAATGTAACCGATTGTTGTCAATATAAAACCTAACTAGGTTGCGGTCGAATCCGACAGGGAATATGGGGTGAACATAAATTATTTGCAAATCAATCAACTAATAGTTGGATATTTCTAGAAATGGGGGGTTTTTAGTTTAACAAATAATTGTCGGTCGCTTTAATCAGTGTTCATAATCAAGAGTTTCTGAAAAAC
>NW_025886942.1:0-1531 GCF_002878395.1 Capsicum annuum
TTTCATACACCTTCTATATATTTTTTATATATATGTTATACATATACATATTTGATAGAACTATACAATTTCTATACATATATCTTATATAAATACATATTCTATTTAACAATTACATCATTTTTATATGAATTAATTATTATTTCTAAACAATAAAAGAAAAAAAATAGAATATTTGTTCAGTTAAAAAATTTGTAGCGAAAAAAATTTAAAATATTTTTAAAAGGGCCGAATTACCCAAGTTGAATACTGTATTAGTATTGTATATAGACTGTATCAGTATTGTATATGGGCTGTATATGGACTACGTATGTCAAAATGACCTAATTAGGAAATGGCTATAAAGCAAATAGTATATCCGACTAGCCACTTTTTGGAAAGTTTTCAAACTTGGGCTATGTAATGCCTTGGAAAACGGGTCCCGAAGCGTCACACGGTGCTTGAGGCTACGAGTAGCCCCAAGCTAACCCTTTCAGCCATTTTCATTCAGTTCAACACAAATCAATGGGGTTTCCATAAATAACCCTCAAATATCAACAGCGTAATCATCATCAAAGAATAAAAGAATTTCAGAAAGATAACAAAATACGACTTATTAGTCAACTCCCAACAACTGTACTAATCTGACAAGCCTCTAAGAGAATCAATAAAACCAGCGAGCCATTGAGATATGCCCTTACTGACTCATACTCAGTTATCAAATGTAAATAATTCTGTGAAACCAACATCAGACATCACGTCCTCGGAACATAAGGACTCACCACAACAGAGGATGTAGAATAGCGTGCCCGAAGAATCACTGTCGAACCTGAAACTGAGCACCTAAACCTATATTTCGAGAAAATGCAGCCCACATTCGAAGATGTGGGTCAGTACCATGGAAAGGAACCGAGTATATGGGGATGTATGCAGTTTTATAAACATCATCATCATAAATATTTATAAGAAATATGCAGGATGTATGAAAGACTCACATAGCCCGAAGAAAATCATCATAATCATGAGAGGATGAAATAAGTACAATAACACATGTGAGTCATTATATAATATGTCAATCACTTTTAGTTCATCAAGAATATCAATTCTCATAATGTAAATATCATTTAAATCTTTCAAAAGAATAACTTTCACAATTCCACTTTCAAATCACTTCACCATTCACCATAGACACAAGGAAACACATACACACTGGGAGATCCTACAACCGACATAAACCATGTGAGCTACGTGGAGTCCAACGTACAAACCACGTTGGGGAGAGCCATCCTATCCTTTCCATCGAAGTAGGACTATCGATATCAAATCCACACAAACTAGGGATCACTATATAAATCAGCCTCAGGCTCACTCCTATGGGGGCACGTAATTCTAGGGAAGTAAGGTCGCTTTATACCTCCCACTCGGTGCTAAAGATTTCTCCCGAACTTAGCTTAGATCATTTCAAAAACAATCCACAACAAAACAATTTCAGTAATATATAAATATACATCGGGAGCCATCATGCTTCCCATCTATCAAAATCAATAACGTT
>NW_025886942.1:1631-5500 GCF_002878395.1 Capsicum annuum
CTCGAGTTCAAAACAACTCCATTAAGACCAAAAGGCTAAATCATTCAAAATATCTCAAATATTCAACATCAACGTGCTTATAACACATACTTTCTCAAAAAAATACAATTTTCAATGGGGATTTACGACTCAAATATCAAAATCATGATAAATATCGTTCAAGATTCATGTTTTATATCTCCACACATGTAAATTCATCTTTCAAAATTATAAACATCAAGATTTTATAATAATCATCATAAGATATGGGTTCATTCTTCAAATTCGTAAAAAATCAAATAAAAATCATGCCTTTGTAAAGAAAATTACTTTTGGGCACTAGAACGAAAGAAAGTTCTTGTTGAAAAACCCCACATACCTTGAATGATGAACTTTAGATCGATACTCATTTTTGAGATGTTAATCGTGCCTTTGATTGATGGTTCTCTGAGTTCTTGAACTAGGAACTTGGAATCTTGAATAAATTTAAAGAATTAATGGTGAACTTTGGAGGTTCTTGAAGTTCTTGAACTAGTAACTTGGAATCTTGAATAAATTTGCAGAATTAATGGTGAACTTTAGAGGTTCTTGAAGTTGGATGTAGGAGCTTAGGGTTTTCTTTTTGAGGGAATTTGATGAAATATAATATATAATGCTTCTAATAGGCTTTAATATAGGGTTTGGACTGATTTTAGGTGAGGGGGAATGTCCAAAACACCCCTAAAAATCAAATAATTCTCGAATCTGTCCTTTGGTGGACTGTTTTGATAGTCTGAAGTAGATCAACCATAACGTTTTACTCCGATATCCAAATTGGATGAAAATAATTTCATTAGAAAGAGGACTCTCATATCTTTCCGTTGATATATAGTATCTCACCCAGATCATTGTGTAAAAGGAGTTATAATCGTTTGAAGTTGACCCAAAAATTCGCTTTTGATAGGCTGAAGTAGATCGACCATAACTTTTTGCTCCGATAGACAAATTGGATGAAACTAATTTCATTGGAAAGGGGACTTGCAGAGCTTTTCGTTGATATATAGTAGATCACCCATTTAATTATGTAAAAGGAGGTATGATCGTTTAAAGTTGGACGAAAAATACGTCAGGCCTCAGTTCTTTTTCCTGCACGTTTTACTGTTCACTACTATTCACGGTTCGATCGGAATGTTCATAACTCGTCGCTTGGGTGTCCATTTTGAATGATCCACATATCGTTGGAAATCTTATTCGATACTCTACGCAATGGTGGATTATAATCTAAGACATTCCGCATGAAAAATTTATAATTCATTCTAGAAGATAGAACCCAACACGTTTACGCACAAAATTTCAACGAAAAATTTTCCGGGGTATTACATCATCCCCCCCTTGGAAACATTCATCCTAGAATAACACTAGACACGCCAAGATTAGATAGGGAATAGAGCATACAACTGAAACCATTCATTAGACTCATTACCACATTGTTTCTCACTCCGACTGCAACATAGAATGCATAAATTCAAGAAACTATAGCTGAACACATAATAAATGACAGCTGAACTGCTGCAACTTTTATCAAAAGTGCATGTTTTAGGAAAGAACGATACCTTCGTCTTGATCGGAGTTCGCGGAAAATAGGTGCGGGTACTTGGATCACATATCCGCCTCAACTTCCCAAGTTGCACCCTCAACAGATTGGTTTCGCCACAACACCTTGACCAAGGGAACTTCTTTGTTCCTTAGTCTTCGGACACTGAAATCAAGAATCTTAACAGGAATCTCATCAAAAGAAAGATTTTCTTGAATGTCAGCACTCACAGAGGAATCCATTACCACAGTATTGCTAATATGCTTTCTAAGAATGGAGACATGGAATATTGGATGAACAGAGGACAACTCAGAAGGCAACTCGACCTCATAAGCTACCTTACCAACACGGCTAAGAATTTTGTAAGGACCAACATAACGGGGACTAAGCTTCCCCTTCTTTTCCAATCTCTTCACCCCCCTCATGGCTGAAATTTTCAGATACACTAGGTCACCAACTTTAAACTCAAGGTCTCTCCTTCTAACATCCGCATATGACTTCTGACGACTCTGCACAGTTTTTAACCTTTCCCTAATCAACTTAACTTTTTCCATAGCCTCAAATACCGAATCAGGACCACTCACAGCCGCTTCACTAACCTCAAACCAACCTATGGGTGATCTACACTTCCTCCCATATAAGGCTTCAAACGAAGCTATGGCAATACTAGAGTGGAAACTATTATTGTAACCAAACTCTATCAACGGTAAGTGATCATCCCAACTTCCCTTAAAGTCAAGTGCACAATCTCTCAACATATCCGCTAAGTTCTGGACGGTCCGCTCAGCCTGACCATCGTTCTGCGGATGAAAAGCAGAACTCAAAAGCACTTGGGTACCAAGACCCTTCCGAAAAGCTTCCCAAAATTACAAAGTGAACTGAGTACCCCTATCCGAAATGATAGACAAGGGAACTCCATACAGTTTGACTATCTCTCGGATATATAATCTAGCGTAATCCTCAGTAGTATATGAAGTATGAATATGTAAGAAATGAGCAGACTTAGTCAACCTATCAACCACAACCCAAATGGAATCATGATAGCGTCGAGAAGAAGGTAAACCAATCACGAAGTCCATATTTATCTCTTCCCACTTCTAGGTAGGAATACTAAACTCTTGCATCATACCACTAGGTCTTTGGTGTTCAACCTTAACCTATTGGCATGTTGCACACTTAGCTACAAACGCTGCTATATCTTTCTTCATGCCACTCCACCAATAGATTTCCCGCAGGTCTTGGTACATCTTGGTGGCACCAGGATGAATATAATATCGCGCCCTGTGTGCTTCAGCCATAATTCTCTGCCCCAGATCATCAAAATTCGAGACACACAATCTACCCTACAATCTTAACACACCATCTCCCCCTTGGGAGAAAACCTCTACTTTTTGGTCCTTGACTGACTCCTTCAGTCTGACCAAACTAGTATCTAAGTATTGCTTTTCCTTCACTTCCAAAATCAAGGAGGATTCGAAACTAATCTGAACCCCTATACTACCTTCAGCAAATTCAAACAACCTAACCCCCAATCTAGCCAAATGATGTACATCACGAGCCAACTCTTTCTTACCTTCTACCACATGCGAAACACTACCCATGGACACTCTACTTAAGGCATCCGCCACAGTATTGGCCTTGCTCGGATGGTACAACATACTCATATCATAGTCCTTTAATAATTCTAACCATCTTCTCTGCCTAAGATTTAATTCTCTCCAGATAAACATATACTACAGACTCTTATGATCAGTGAAAGCATCAACATGGACACCATACAAATAGTGTCTCTAGATTTTCAAAGCAAACACAACAGCAGCCAACTCAAAGTAATGGGTAGGGTAATTTTTCTCATGGGGTTTCAACTATCTAGAAGAATAAGCTATCATTTTACCCTTCTGCATCAATACGCAACCCAACCCAACTCTCGAAGCATCACAGTACACCACAAAACCATCAACACCATCAGGCAAAGTCAAAACAGGGGCTGAAGTGAGTCGAGTCTTCAACTCCTGAAAACTCTTCTCACAAGATTCAGACCACAAGAACTTCACTTTATTTTGGGTTAATTGAGTCATAAGAGACGCTATAGAAGAGGATCCCTCAACAAAATTGAGGTAATAGCCAACTAAACCCAAGAAACTTCGGATATCAGTCGGAGATATAGGTCTAGGCCAATTTCTAACAGCTTTAGTCTTTTGGGGATCAACTCTAATACCCTTGGAAGAAATGATATGACCCAGAAAAGCAACTGACCTTAGCCAAAACTCACACTTACTGAACTTGGCAAACAACTTGTGATCTCTAAGGGTTTGCT
>NW_025886943.1:0-1986 GCF_002878395.1 Capsicum annuum
TTTATTCTTTGATTGTCATGTGTAAAGTTTTGATATTTGCTCAAAAATTAAACTCATGTCTTGTTTAAATTTATTGTTGGTGGATATGTTTGTTTTAGCTGTAAAGTTGTCTCTTTTATGTTGGAAAAATAGTTACTATTGTTTGTTTCGCCTTAATAAAAATAGTAATTAATTAAATCAAGAATTTTTTATTTACTTGTTAATTATTTTAAGGGATCTCCAAAATCTTCATATAAGAGATGAAGTGCTAGCTTTATTTTTCATCCACGATGTTTATTCATCTTTTTCCGCATGTTTTTAAATATGTCAAAATATTGAGAAAGTTTGAATTTTTGTGGATAAATAGAATTATTTAGATATTTTTGAGTCATGCATAGTATGATTGTGAAACAATATTTCACTTTCAGAAATGCAAAACTTTATTCTAATTTTCTTGCGCCCTTTGGATTGTTATATGTGCTCTTTGTGAGTTAAAGACTTGATTCATGTCTCTCATTGATTCATAATATCAAAGGAGAATCAACTATTCTTAGAAATATAAACCATAGGTCATTACACATTTTTTTCATAAAATTTTGGTTGTAATTTAGATGTATGAATTTTCGTTAATGTCGCCTTAATTGAAATTTAAAGATGCTCTTGCTTGAAAAGTTAACCTTTATTTTCTTTGGTTATATGGATTAGTATCTATGTTTGTTCAATTTTAGAAGTCATGAGTATTTTTCTTGTTGCCTCATCCCTTTACTTTCGCAAGCTTACGTTGTTCGTTTCTTGCATTAATTTATTGAATATGGCCTTTTTCCTTTTACCTTTATTCATTCTTGTATGAACATAAATCATGAGGCATGTAAGTGGGTGTCTTTGCTTTGCATTTTATTTGTTGACTCTCATTCTTGTGCAAGTGTGTTTATCATTGTCATTCAAAAATTGGTTCTTGATATTTTCTTTTACTTTGAAATATGTCACTTCTATGCCTTGAATGTATATTAATTTCTTTATCTTTTCTTTGCATGCAAAAAAAATGCCTCGAGGACAAATGGATTCCTCTCCTCTTGCATTTTGTAATGGGCCAATGAGGTCTACCCCTTCGAGTTAAGTTCGAAGTTTAAACCTAAGGTCTATTACATGGCGTACGGGTGCTAGAAGATAGACGAAGAAAGAAAATGGGTCAAAGCCCATTGATGAGGTCACTAAGAGACTTGAAAAGTCTCAGTTTTATTATTGTCTTCTTTTTATTTATTCATTTAGTCATTTATTTATTCATTCATTTCGGCATCGAAGCCAAAGTTGTATTTAATATAGGTGGAGCAAGACTCGAGCCAAAGACTCACAAAATAGTTTAGGACAGGTGAAATGGATCGGAAGCCCAACTAGACTAGGACAGATCTCGTTGATTTGGGCCCAATGGCCTAAATCCTTTACTTTCTCCTCCATTCCCCTTTTATGTGTTTATTTGTTTATTAGTTTTATAGACTTAGTTAAAATCCTTACTAAGTCGCCTAAATCTATTTTACACAAGTCTTTTAAAAAAAAAAAATCAAATCACTATTTCAACAAATTAATCTTTTCAGAAGTTAATCAAAAGATGTTTTCAAACAGTCCAGATAACCGCAAGTTAGCGGACGTTTTAGGTGCCTAACACCTTCCTAAAACGTTAATAAGAACCACTTACTCGGAATCTTCAAAATTTAAAATGATTTTTCTGTTTTGAATCGTTTGAAGTAACTCTCTAAAGGTTTCTTAATTCCTTTTCAAAATTAAGTGGCAACTCTCAAAAAGTCAAAATTTTCGCAAAACAGAAATGACGACTCTGCTGGTGATTTGTAAATAGGTTCTAACCAAATGTTTGATTTCGTCTTTTGATTAACTGTTTATGTGTTTATATGTTTTGATTCTATAAAGTTTAACTATCGCATCTCATGGCATATTCTTGCATTATTTAAATTATTTTGGGATTTCGTGGATGTCCCGGCCCCTGTTGTTCAA
>NW_025886944.1:0-1238 GCF_002878395.1 Capsicum annuum
AAAAAAAACTTTTAGTTGTATTATCTTCGAGAATGGGTTTATAATTTTGAGTTTTGATGGTAAAATCGTAGGAATAACTCGAGAAATCCCTAGTTTCTATTGCAATGTTCCGTTGACTGCCGTGGTATTATTGGATGGTGTTTGTGGTGTTGGTGGTGGTGGTGGTGGCGGTACTGGTGGTGGCTGTCGGTGGTGTCAGTATTCGTCGTGTTTATTTATTTGTTGGCATTGGTTGGTGGTGTTTATGGTGGTGGTTGTTGGTGTGTCGGTATTCGTAGTGTTTGTAATGTATTTTTTAAAATCTATGCATACATCAATTGTAATGTAATTTTATTTTTCTTTGTCTGTAGGTAAACATGTCTTCCAAAAGAAAAGAAAGTGAAAGTGGATCAATGTCTGGCCACTAAAAAAAAGGCTACAGCACAGAGGGATTCGGAGGAACTTTCTGAATAATCTCAGTCAGGATAAAGTGAAGCTGAGGAGAGATGTGAAAACAATGTTGAGGGAGGTGGACAAGGATCTGTAGATGGTGATGCAGAAAATGAAAGTAAGAAAGAAGAGGAATTCGAGAGTGAGAAAGAGAAAGAGGATGATCATCAACATGATGATAATGGATCACCAATGGGGCATGAGTTAATATCGACATCCCAACATGATCTTGTCAAAACTTTTAGTATTGACAGGTTTCAAGTTACGATGCCGATAAATGGCCCAGAAGGAAAACAACTAACTGGTTCAAATTGTACTTAAATGTCAGATGGGAATTTTTTTTGAACATTTTATGAAAATTATGAAGAACGAAACATAGGCGGACTTTTTAAGAAGAGCTGCTTTGGGCGCTTTCTTGAGCTACCTGAGGACCCCGCTGCCCGTATTCGTTTCCCTATGACAATGGTATATGGTCTTCTCAAGCGCAGGATCAAGTACGCGGGGGATGATAAAGATCCGGAGGAGGGGCAAAAAGAAGATGGATAAAATCTGGATCAACTATTATGGCATACCTGTTTGTTTTGGCCTGCAAAAGTTTGCCATAGTGACGGGCTTGAGATGCCATCGTCTAGAAGGACCACTACCTCGCAAAAGATCCAAGGCAAGAAAATGTAAGGAAAAAATAGATGTGTTATTTGACATTGCTTGATATGGCTACAAAGCATTGGATTTGTTAACAGATCTCGAGGATAAAACCATACCAGAGCAGTACAGGGAGCAATTGTGCTTAGTTTGGTTTGCCCATTCGG
>NW_025886945.1:0-1371 GCF_002878395.1 Capsicum annuum
CCTTTTCACTGTAATTTTTTTCTCCCAATTTGTGAACAATTCTTGAGGAGTTTGTCCACCTATTTGCCTTTTCAAGATCAAGTTTTAGTCTAGAAAATTCTTGACTCAACTTATTCATTTTTTCAGTTAGATCATGACATTCTTGTTTGTATCTAACTAGCTCAAGTTCAGTATTTTCTTGATCTTTACTCATGGTCTTTTTTTCCTTTTCAGAGAGTGTCAATTTTATAACTTCAGACTTAAGATCAAGTTTCTCAACCTGTTTCTTGAGAGTGTAGTTTTCCTGTTCGACAATGTTCTTGCAAGCTTCTAATCAATAAAATTAAATTTGATGCTTGCAAGACTGTTGAATAGCTCATCCCTATCAGAAGTTGATTATTGGAAGTCATCAATTAGTGCACTCATCAATGAAATAAGTTTTGTTTTAGAAAACAAATGCAAGTTTTCTTTAAGTTCAAGTATACTTACCTCAGAAGCATCATCTTCTTCCTCCAAGTCTGAATCTCCAAGAGCCATGAGTGCTGCTTCATCAACTTCATCATCATCTGAGTCAAATCCCCAAGCTGCTACCATTGTATATTCTTCCCTCTTTTGTTTTTTTCTTTCAATTCCTTTTCAACCATTTTCTTTCTCCATTCTATTTCCCAGACTGGACAATCTTTGATCATGTGATCTATCTTCTCACACTTGAAGCAACCACCTTGAGACTTATTATTGGAACAACACCTTCTACTTGTTTCTTTTTTGTTCTGATACTTGTCTTTCTTAAATTGTTTTTTAAAGTTCTTGACAAGCTTTTTATCATCCATATATGATTCTTCTTTGTCAGACGCCTTTAATGCTAGTGACTTATCCTTGGTTCCCTCATTCTTTTTGAAGTTCTTTATATTGTTCTCATATCTATCCACAAGAGTATCCCAAATTTGTTTTGCGGAGGTACAACCTGAGATCCTATTTTATTCATCTATTCCAAGTCCACAAGTAAGAATATACTTGGCTTTAGCATTCTTTCGAAGCATCTTAAAGTCAGCCTCATCATACTCGTTCTTGTCCTTTAATACTTCCTTCTTTTTAACATCCTTCTTCATGGGGTATTGAGGTCGATCGATAATTATATTCCATTGTTCATAGTCCACAGCTTGAAGAAAATCTTTCATCCTTTCTTTCCATCCTAAGTAGTATTGTCCCTTGAACAATGGAGACCTATTGATGTCTTGTCCTTCGTAGTATCCAGTAGGTGGTGTAGAATTCATCTTGGATGTTATCTTAAGGTGTTAGCCTTCACAAGATAACCCTCTTTGATACCACTTGTTAAGAATTCGTGCCATACTGATTTTCTTAATTTCGCCTAACTTTTGCTTATCGATGGAA
>NW_025886946.1:0-3067 GCF_002878395.1 Capsicum annuum
TCATTATTCCAAAGCCTTATGAATTCAGTGTTTAAACCACTCTTGAGGAAGTTAGTCCTGGTATTTTTTTATGATATATTGATTTATAGTAGAAGTTGGAATGAGCATGTTGATTATGTGAGGGAAGTGTTTGAGTTAATGACCAATTCCAACTATTTGCTAAGATGTCCAAGCGTGCTTTTGGAGTTAAGCAGGTGGAATATCTTGGTCATTTCATAAGTGGGGAAAGTGTTGCTACTGATCCTAAAAAGATCACTGCAATTCAACATTGGCCTACTCCTACTAACCTCAAACAGTTAAGAGGGTTCTTGGGATTAGCTGGCTATTACAGAAGATTTATTAAGGGATTTGTGCCATTTGTAGACCCTTACACGATCTCTTAAAGAAGAATGGGTTCAGCTATTCAGTTCAATCTACTGAAGCATTTGATCAACTAAAGAAAGCCTTAATAACAACTCCAGTCTTAGCCATGCCTAATTATACTAAGACATTTTTAGTAGAAACTGATGCTAGTGGGAAAGGCATTGGGGCTGTACTCATGCAGGAAGGACATCCTATTGCTTTTATCAGTAAGTCCTTAGCCCTTAAACACCAGGTCATGTGTGTTTACGATAGGGAATTGCTTGCACTTATTTTTGCTATTACAAAGTGGTCACATTCTTTACTTGGAAGGACCTTTCTTGTCAAAACTGATTAAAAGGCATTGAAATATCTTTTGGAACAAAATATTCATACTGATTTCTAGGTAGCCGGAATCACTAAATTAATGGCTTTTGATTTCACTATTGAGTACAAAAAAGGGACTGAGAACAAAGCTGCTGATGCATGATCAAGAAAACCTAAGAATGAGCTCTTAGCTATTTCATTATTGACACATGATGAAGCCTTATATGAAAGAATTCAAGCTTCTTGGCAAGCTAATACCACATTGCAAGAAGTGATCCACAGGTTGCAGGTTCATCCCTTTAAATCTTTTACATGGCTTAGTGATCAGTTAAGGTGGAAAGAAAGATTAGTTGTAGGCAAGGATTTACAATTAAGGAAGGATATCATTACATTATGGCATGCTACACCTCAAGGTAGGCATTCATGGATGGATGAAATAATCAAGAGGTTGCAGGCATTGTTTTATTGGAAATCTCTAAATTCTGATGTTAGAGATTTCATCAATAAGTGTGACACTTGCCAGAGAAATAAGTATGATTCTTCTGCTTATCTAGGGTTGTTACAACCTTTACCTGTACCTGATGGAGTCTGGACTGATGTATGCATGGATTTTATTGAAGGCTTACCTAAGGTGCAAGGTAAAGAGGTGATCTTAGTGGTGGTTGATAGACTAAGCAAGTCTGCTCATTTCATCAGTCTTCAACATCCATATACTGCTCAAACTATTCCTCAATGTTTCATGGATCACATTTTTAAGTTACACGGACTACCTTCTACCCTGACAAGTGATAGAGACCTCATTTTTATCAGCTTATTCTGGCGGGAGTTGTTTGAATTGTTGGGAGTCAAAGTACAACATTCTACTGCATATCATCCACAGACTGATGGACAAACTGAGGTTTTGACTAGGACATTAGAAACCTATTTGAGGGGTTTCTGCTCAGATAAGTCTAAAGAGTAGGTGTCTTATTTGCCTCTTGATGAATGGTGGTACAATACCACCCATCATCCAACTCTTAAATACACTCCATATGAAGTACTCTATGGCCAAAAACCTCCCATTCACCTCCCTTACTTAGCTGGAGAATCTAGTTTTGATATGGTTAATAGGTCACTGATTGCAAGGGATGCAATTATTCAACTCTTAAAGTTTCATATCCTTAGAGCTTAGTAGAGGATGAAGGATTTGGCAGACAAGCATAGGTCTGAGAGGAGTTTTGAGGTGGGAGATTTGGTGTACCTGAAAATTCAGCCTTACAGACATATTTCATTATCTACCAGGCCCTTTAACAAATTGGCTGCTATGTTTTACAGCCTTATTTGATTGAAGCTAGAATAGGTGTTGTGTCTTACAAGCTATTGCTGCCTAGTGATGTACTCATTCATCCTACATTCCATATTTCTTAGCTAAAAAAATGTCATGAAGTCCCTTGTAGCATTGCACACCCTCCAGTTATTCAATTGTCAAGTCCTTACTGTCCCACCCCTGAGAGATTTCTAGACAAAAGATTGGTTAAAAAGGGTAACAAAGCGGTGAAACAATTGCTTATTAAGTAGAGCAACTTGGATGAAGATAAGGCAACTTGGGAATTCTCTTCTGAGTTTCAATTGAGATTTCCCTCTTTTAATCCTTGAGGTAAAGGATCTGCTGAAGGAAGGGGTATTGTTACAAGTATGCAATAGAGAGTATAAAGAAGAGAAGAAAGCAAGAATTAAGCTGAGCTAACATTTGATTAGTTGAAACTGTTAAAATGATAGTTGTAGTTTAAAATTCTATTTTTACTGTAGCTATTACTATAGCTATGCCCCAAAGTTAGTTAAGGCGGTTACAACTACCCAAAGTTAGTTAAGGCGGTTACAACTATCCAATTAAGAGTTTTAGCTATATAAACCATTGTACTGATTGTAATATGAATTGAATAATAACATTTCTCTATTCTCTCTCTCAAATTCTCTTCAGCTACGTTCTTGGATTTTTCCCTGAATAGCCTATCAGTTTTTAGAAGATAATTCCTAAAACTAACCCATAATGGCCACTCGATTAGCAATTGTACATCAGTCTCTATTAGTTCCTGCATGGAAAATAAGCAGACAGGGAATGCAAAATTGCAATATTACAGGGAAGGATAGCTCGTCCCGCACAAGAACCGCATTGGAAAAAATTGAATGAACCATAATGCCTAGGGAATTCCATCAACCATGTAGAAACACTGATTAATCTTTTACATCTATTCAGCATAAGGCGAGAAAGGGATATGATTCTTTATATATGAGATGCAACAATTTGCAATAAACGACAAATCCTGATAGCAGCCTTTCAAATCTATGAGTGAAGATCTTCTCCAGTAGTGAAGCTACGTTTAGCATTGTCTTTGCCAAATCAGCCACCAAGGCCTAAAAG
>NW_025886947.1:0-2869 GCF_002878395.1 Capsicum annuum
GTCCTAGCATCAGTCGCAACAAAGAATATACAATAACCTTACACACACATGGCATATGGTCAACTTAATTAGGAGCATTATAGATTCTTGACCCAACAGATAAATGAATTAAACCACAAACAATTATCACAGCATGAGTCACAACTTAGAGCCTAAATGTTTCAATAGTAGTGATTCAGCACAAACTCCTGTTATAATGCCATGCCATCTATAAGAACAATTTCATGCAAACTCTGACTAATTACAACTAACCAACTACGACTAAATCAAAATGACTATAGAATAAATGCGGGCAAGCAGTACGCAGTGCAACACCCTACACTAAGAAGGAACACACTGTCCTCAGTGTAACTAAATAAGTAAAAACCTGGTTAGGCAGACTCTTCCTCTACATCCAGGGTCATACCCCCTACGTCAGAATCATCATCAGAGTTGCCCTCCACATTAGAGTCTAGCAACTGGTGATCATCATCTGTCAGTACATTATCATCTAGAGGTTTTTCAAAATTTACCCCCACTCTACACATGGCCCGAGTATGCTCATTAAGCGGGTAGTCATAGTCCAACTGCCGAAGCTCTACATCAGTCGGCACATGACCCCTATTCATCATAGTAAACCTATTCATGCCATACAGATGGTAAAAAAAACTGTCGTCTCAAGCATGTCTCTCAGCAGTGGTAAGGTTGATGCCTTGACTAGTTTTTGGATCTTTGATTTTTGTGAGATCTACCTTCTTCAGGTTATGTGGCAACTTATGGTTTGCTGGCTCCTCCTCAATGTGCTCTTTTCTTAAAATTATAGTCAACAAGTTGCCAAACCTGAAATGAGACCTTTTGTGCACCCTTGCTTTTCGCATCAACGTTCGTATAACTGCACCAATGTTGATGGGAACATTCTTCATTAGAGCATATACCAAGCAGACTCGATCACGCGTGACCTTAGGGTATTGTGTCCCAGGAATCAAGCAGGATTTGACTATTCTAAACCATATATGAGCTTCTCTGTTCAAACAAGCATATGGGTAAGTATTGTGATGACCATTATCTTTGTGATGAGTCCACCGGGTTATGGACCTTGATCCACATAACGTATGTCTGATGGCTCTGTAGGGAGGACTATTATAGAGCTCCTTGAGTGGTGATTGATCCACACTTGGAGTACCCAGGAAAGAGTTGAAGAAATCAGCGTTCAATTGCAAGACTTGCCCCCAAATCTTTACTTTATTTCCCATAGTCCTTGGGGACCAATTGGCATAAAACTCTCGAGTCAAATCAATATTACATTCGCCCATGTCTCGAAAGATAAAGTCAAGATTTAGTGCCATAATCTTCGCCAAAATGCGCGGGCAGTTCTTTGCTAGACTTTCCTTCTGCATCAACTCCTCATGGAAATATTTCTTCACTTTATTGTTTCTATACCATTCCTTCCCTTCCTCCTCCAGAACCCACTTGATCCAAAAGTGCGTCAAGGTACTTGAAGAGAGGAGGAATCAGCCTGGTCCTTTCTTGACCTTTTCTGACCTTTTTGTGAGGTGGATGCTTTCTCCTTTCCCTGTCGTCCTTTCGAAGCCATGTTACCTGAGATCACAATAGAGTCATGTTAGTTTCATTTTGAAAAATTCACTATAATCAAAAAAGAAAATAGTGATGGGACCACCCCACACTTAATTTGTTTGCACAAACTTATTGAGTGAGTGATGTCGATTACTCAGACTTCATCGACATGCATTTAGGTGGTATGTGCCAACAACATTATTAGGGCAGTCACACTTGCAACCCTTCACTTTACATAATAATTTCTCAGTTTGATATAGAGAAGCAGCACACAATGGTCATATAATCTTGACTATCATTTCCAACTTTATTTCATTGGAGCAATGCAATCTTTGAGCAAGACTACCACATAGAAATCTTATCATGCTATAGCATAGAAACAATTACACAATCTTATGCTTTTAGTTAACCATGACCATTACATCGATGAACGAGTCACTCATATAGTCAAGCTTACAACTCCCAAAATTTTGCATTAAACTTCAATATTTCAACTCCATAATAGTAAAATAAATTATGACAGTGAATACCAATCAATACATGCCGGAGTAAAATCAAGAATACCCACAAGAATCCTTTCACTCGATGAGATGTATTTTTCAAAAATCATAACAAACTAACCATACTCTTATCACCAAGCACTACTACAAAATCTAGTTAACCATTATAAGCGTAGCACTGAAACAACTATGGAACATGAAAGAACAACTTACTTGGTGATTAATCGGGAAGGTGAGCATGCAAGATTATATAAGAAAAGAGAAAAGCTTAGAGAGGCAAGGGTGCTTGGGCAACGCCTAGGTTTAAGAAAAATTGAGTGGTGTTTAAGGGTAGAGGATATATTTAAAAGATGAGACATGGGTCGGGTTGATCCATTGACAAACGGGTTATTAGGCAACATTTACATTGATAGGAAGTGCCTATGGCATTGCCTAAGCATAAGTAGGCGGAACCTAACCTATTGCCTATGTTGGCATAGGCGACGCCTAGCCTATCGCCTATGTGAGGCAGTGAGCATAGGCAATGGCATAAGCGGCGCCTAGCCTATCGCCCATGTTGGCATAGGCGGTGCCTAGCCTATCGCCTATGTTGGCATAGGCAGCACCTAGCCTATCACCTATGTTGGCATAGGCGGATCCTAGCCTATCGCCTATGTGAGGCAGTGAGCATAGGCAATGGCATAGGCGGCGCCTAGCCTATTGCCTATGTGAGATCATTCCTAGACTTACCACCATTGACATGGCTTACTTTCAAATCAAAATTTGGGGCTAATTTCCTCCTTTGTACTTCATGCACCTATACTTAATCAAAAACA
>NW_025886948.1:0-1470 GCF_002878395.1 Capsicum annuum
TTTTGAATGTGGTTTTGTTTTGATACTTAGTCACTTGAAAATAGTTACGCGTAGTGACTTTAAAGAAGATTTTTTATTTTGAATGTGGTTTGGTTGTTGACTAAGTTAATCGAAAATGGTTAAGTGTAGGGACTTTAAAGGAGATTTATTTTTTTGAATGTGGTTTTGTTATGAAACTTAGTCCCTTTAAAATGGTTATGTGTTGGGACTTTAAAGGGGATTTTTTTAATTTTAATGTGGTTTGGATGGTGACTTAGTTAATTGAAAATATTTAAATGTAGAGATTATAAAGGGGATTTTTTGCATTGAATGTGGTTTGGTTGGTGACTTAGTTACATCAAAATGGTTAAGTGTAGGAACTTTAAAGGGGATTTTTTGTTTTGAATGTCGTTTTGTGTTGATACTTCGTCACTTGAAAATGGTTAAGTGTAGGGAATCTAACGGGTATTTTTTATTTTATATGTGGTTTGATTGATGACTTCGTTACGTGAAAATGGTTAAGTGTAGAGACTTTAAAGAGGATTTTTCGTTTTGAATGTCATTTGGTTTGTGACTTAGTTTATTGAAAATGGTTAAGTGTTGGGAATTAAAAGGAATTTTACATTTTGAATGTGGTTCAGTTGGTAACTTAGTTACTTGAAAATAGTTAAGTGTAGGGACTTTAAAGGGGATTTTTGGACTTTTATGTGGTTTGGTAGGTGACTTAGCTACTTTAAAATGGTTAAGCGTAGGGACTTTAAATGTGATTTTTGGTTTTGAATGTGGTTTTGTTTTGATACTTAGTCAGTTTAAAATGGTTAAATGCAGGAACTTTAAAGGGCGTTTTTTTTTTATTTTGAATGTGGTTTGGTTGGTGACTTAGTTAATTGAAAATGGTTAAGTAAAGAGACTTTATAGGGGATTTTTTGCATTGAGTATGGTTTGGTTGGTGACTTAGTTACTTGAAAATGGTTAAGTGTAGGAACTTTAAAGGGGATTTTTTGTTTTGCATGTGGTCTTTTGTTGATACTTAGTCACTTGAAAATGGTTAGGTGTAGGGACTTTAACCGGTTTTTTTTTTTTGTATGTGGTTTGGTTGATCATTTTGTTACTTCAAAATAGCTAAGTGTAGAGACTTTAAAAGGGATTTTTTGTTTTCAATGTGGTTTTGTTTTGATACTTATTCACTTGAAAATAGTTATGTGTAGAGACTTTTCAGGAGATTTTTTATTTTGAATATGGTTTAGTTGTTGACTTAGTTAATTGAAAATGGTTAAATGTAGGGACTTTAAAGGAGATTTTTTGTGTTGACTGTGGTTTTGTTATGATACTTAGTCACTTGAAAATGGTTAAGTGTAGGGACTTTAAAAAATATTTTTAAAATTTGAATGTGGTTTGGATGGCAACTTAGTTAATTGAAAATGTTTAAGTGCAGAGACTTTAAAGGGGATTTTTCGCATTGAATGTGGTTTGGTTGGTGACTTAGTTACT
>NW_025886949.1:0-1088 GCF_002878395.1 Capsicum annuum
TTTTTGTCTAAAATAAGAACACATAATTCATCAATGTTGCTGATGCATCAAATTCCATATCTGTTACGACTGATGTATTAGCTGTTAGAAGAAATCAAAAAAGATATTAATGTAGAACGTCTATTTGTTGCAACAGATGGTATATTTATTGCAACTGATGGTTTATCAGATTCAACAGATATACAATCTGTTGTGAGAAAATAAAAATGGTTATTATTTTATTAAAGAATTTGAAAAGGTATTTTTTTATTTATAAAATAAAAAAGTAAGAAAATTTGGATTAATGATATGATGATAGTTATTTTTTTAAAAGTAGATTATATGTTGCAACAAATATATTATTTGATGCAACAGGTTCACTATTGTTGCAACAGTTAATATATCTGTTGTCACAGATGATTTATCTGATGCAACCGATATCGAATCTGTTATCACAACTCAATAAAATTGTTCTTGGAAAGAACTAATTAATAATAATAATCTAAAAAGTCATGACTTATCACAATATTTCTTAATTTAATTAAGTCATTACTTTTCACATTAATCAAAAATATAATTAATAAATGGAGGTAACCAGTTAGATTATATGTTGCAACAGATAGATTATCTGATGCATCATATTTTATATTTGTTACAATAGATGATATATCTGTTGCCACAGATGTGTTATCTGATGCAACAGATATAGATCTGTTGCCACAACTCAATAAAAATGGTTCTTCAAAAGAACTAATTAATATTAATAATATTCTAAAAAGTCATGACTTATCACAACATTTATTTTCTTAATTTAATCAAAAATGTAATTAATGAATGGAGGTGAATAGTCGTGCCTTTTTTCCGCTCATTCAAATTCAATCCTCTATAAATAGGTCCCTCCTTACTCAATCGTTCATTCAACTACACTCTATTTATTTATTACATCTCATCTTGCATATTACACTCTAGAAGATCATGGTTGACCCAGTGTAGGATGTTGCTTTTCTACAAAACGCCATGAATGAACTTCGAAATCAAGTTCGTGACCTGCAATGGGAACTGGGAGGAGTTAGAGCAAGAATTCTCCGCGAGATACGCAAGTTGAGGAG
>NW_025886950.1:0-1812 GCF_002878395.1 Capsicum annuum
CAAGAATATTGCTAGGTTGTAGTATTGTACGACCAAAATAGGAAAAAGAAAACAAGTAAGGTTTTGATTTAAGTAAGTATTTTCTATAATAATTAATTTTTTGATGGAAAAATTTTCCCTAATTAGACTTATTTTTTTCATGTTTGATCAACTTTTTTTTTTTAAAAATGAAAATTTTTGGATTTTTATATATTGAGCATTTTTTTCTAATATTCAAGAGTTGAAAATAATTAAATATATTTATGGTAAAATATTTATTTATTATAATTAATAATAATTAATAGTTTTCATTAGCTTAAATATTTCAAATCAACTAAATTTGATTTTAAGAAGATTTACAAAATTCAGAAATACATATATATTTTTAATAAAAAAACACTTCCCACCACAAAAAGGAAAAAGAAAACTAAGAATAGTGCTAGATTGTTGTATTGTACGACCAAAATAGGAAAAAGAAAACAAGTAGGTTTTGATTTAATTAAGCGTTCTTTTAAGGTTCTTTTGTCGTGATTTTCTACAATAATTAGTTATTTATGGAAAATTTTCCCTAATTAGGCTAGATTTCTTTCATGTTTGATCAACTTTATTTTAAAAAAAAAAAATTTGGACTTCTATATATTGAGCATTCTTTTTTTCCCAACAAATAATAGGATAAATTCATAATTTAATTGTTAAAGAGTATATTCAAGAGAAGATTAAGTTTTGTGTTTTTTAATATTATTTCTTAATTTGTAGGTCAATCATATTAAATATTATGCATCTTTTATTATCGTTTTCTTTATTGAATGATTTATTATAATTTCAATTGTTGGCTTTCGCATGATGTGTAGGTAAAGAAAAATTATGTGAGTGTGTTTGTATTTTTTAATATTAGTTCTTAATTTGTAGGTCAGTTATATTAAATATTATGCATCTTTTATTGTCATTTTCTTTATCGAATGATTTATTATAATTTCAATTGTTGTCTTTCGCATGATGTGCAGGTAAAGAAAAATTATGTGAGTGCGTGATTCAGACTTCGTGTCGATTACGAGATGACTTGAAGGCATGTTATTTCTAAATTTTATTTCTTATTCATATTAGTACGATTTATGTTGTTAAGGTGTTGATTAGGAGTGCATGTTCTGTTCTTTGATTTGATTTTATCAAATTTTTATTTAATTCTTTTGATTTACGATTTTAAAAAAGGTAGCCATCGAACACCAAATTGAACTATTTCTGTTTGATTCGTTTAACTTTGCTTCTATTTGATTCGGCGTTTCCAAGACATTTTCAAGTGTCAAGTAAAATCAAAATGACCTTATTTTCTTGAAGTGCTTTCGGACCTACGGATCTTGACGACACTGAGAATTGTAATGGATGAAGATGGGAAGTAGAAAACAGAAATGTTGCAATGGTTCTTTCATATCTACATATCGATTAGCATTTTACTGTAGTAACTGTGATTTTTATTAGTTTTGTGTATTTTAATGTTTACTTGAAAGTTTAATCTTGTGTTCAACTTGAATTAATGGATATTTTGGATTATAAACAATTAATAGAAGTACTAAATTAAATTTAAATGGGTTAAATATATTATTTTTTAATAAAAATTCTCTATATCTGCTATTTATATCTATATCTATATCTATGATATATTTATTTAGGCTTTTAAAACAGTCAATACAAAGATAAATTTGCTTATGATTTGCGCTACCTTAAATTTGTTCTTAAAGTTGTAGAGTAATAAGCAATAGTATATTTATAGACGAATCAACATATACATAACATCAATACACTGCGTAGGTATAAGTTCTGATATTTTAGAATACA
>NW_025886951.1:0-1126 GCF_002878395.1 Capsicum annuum
TAGAGGCATACATGCGTACCAAGTATCTTCACTTCCTCTTTGCCAACTCAAACCAAGCTCAAGGTAACAGTTCTCCTTAAAACCATACTCAGTTTCATGTTCAGTGTTCATCACAAATTGGTGTGCTGTTTCTTACTCATTTTCACATTATAAACATGGTATCAAGTGCCATTACATATTCCATTATGCACTCATGTATCGGTTCAGTTATGTAATTATGCATCAGACATGCATTCTCATTATGAGAAACTTAGTTCTTCAGAACACTCAGTCATGCATTCATGAATCAGTTACACATGCATCAGCTATGCATGCTTATTATTATATGTTTAGTTTGCCAATCATATCAGTAATAAGATCATATTCCAGTTATGCAAGTTCAATATTTACGTCAGTTGTCTTTTCTCCCCCTCTCTGTCAGTCTCATTCAAGGACGAATGTTCTCAAGGAGTTGATTTTATAATACCCCATACTTTTCCTAGCTAATTTCATATCAAGAATGCCAAATATTAGCATCTAAATTGAATGATGACTATTCCGCAAGGAATTTTCAAGATTTTCACTTTTTTCATGTAGGAAATTCAATAAGCTTTCCATCGGTATAAGATTCGCTTATATCTGATAATCGGGTCAGAAGTTACGACTATTTCAAGTTCCCATAAAAGTGCGTCATATAAGTCAGTGGGAAGCAGAGACAGGCATGCATACCAAGTATCCTCTCCTCTTGTTTGCCAACACAAATCAAGCTCAAGGTAACTGTTCTCCATAAGCTTACTCCGTTTCATGTTCAGTGTTTATCACAAACTTGGTATGCAGTGTTATGCTCATGTTCACATTATAATCATGGTAGCAAGTGCCATTGCATATTCCGTCATGCACTAATGAATCAGTTTAGTCATGTAATTATGCATCAGACATGCTTTCTCATTATGAGAAACTTAGTTCTTGAGAACACTCAGTAATGCATTCATGAATCAGTTACACACGCATCAGATATGCATATTTAGTATTATATGTTCAGCTTGTCAGTCATGCCAGTAATGAGATTATGTTCCAGTTATCCATGTTTAGAATGGACGTCAATTGTTATTTCTCCCCACTCAGTCAGTCTCAGTCGAGGACGAAT
>NW_025886952.1:0-2184 GCF_002878395.1 Capsicum annuum
ATGTATTATTACTAGTCATGCTATCGAGTCCTGAGGGAATTTAATACCTGAAAATTTAGTTGTGTGCCTAGAGCTAGTGTTAGTTACAGAGTAATCTCAGTTATGTCACAATCAGTAGTGCTCTAGTTTATTTACAGAACTCAGGAAAACTCAGTAAATTCAATATCAGTCCAGTCCCATTCAGTAGTCATTTCAATCCTCAGTAAACTCAGTCAATTAACAGAAACCAACAGTATTCAATCAGTCAACGGAACTCAGTACACTCAGCTCAGTTCAGTTAAATAGTACAATCAGTAACAACTTAGTTAAGTCTAGTATGATCTAGGAAATCAGTCCATTATCTATTCAGTTGGGAGTAGGATTTAGCACCGAGTGAACCCAAGGATGGGGACTCACCTACCAATAAAGGGTGTGATCCTTAGAAGCAATCCTTGCATTCCAGAACTATGTAGCCTTCGTAGGTTGGGATATAACCCTATGAGTCTAGGGTTAATATACCCCATTCGAGTTTTTCTTACCAGTGAGGGGTTGATGAAAGAGCTCCCTATCAGCAAAGGGGTAACTTACAACTTGTCCTTACCTGTGTCATGGTAATGATACCCTTCCAACTGGGGTTACAGGTTGGACCCCAAATCAGTTAGAATAAGGGTATGTCGGTTAGATGATTACCTTTCACAGTCTTAGTTTCAGGTTCAGTCTCAGCCTTCAGTAATGAAATTAGATAGTTCTACAGATTTTAGGACTGTCAGCTATAGTCACTTAGCTCAATACAGAACACAGCTAGTTCCATCAAAAGCAGGACTATCAGACACAGTCATTCAGTAAACAGTATATCAGTTATCAGTCACATCAGTTATCAGTGACCCGCATTAATAGTAAACTCAGTATTCAGAATCCTTATGACTTCAGTTGTAGTTATGTATTCATGTATGTATTCTCATACAGTCATGTTCATGTTGTTCAGCCAGTTTTAGTTCATGCATATGAACCTTTGCATCCAGTTTTACCTTATTTTGCATACCAGTAAATTCTCACGTACTGACGTATACTTTTCTCTTGCACTATGGTGTTTTATACCATAGGTTCGGATGCTCCGATTTCCTATGACACTTAGCATCTCAGATATCAGCAGTCAGAGTCAGTGGTAAGTCCTCATAGTTTGAGGACATGATTGTTTCATTATTTTAGTACTTAGTGGTTTCAGCAGTCGAAGTTAGTTAGGGACATGTCCCATCAACTCTGAAGTTCAGACAATTTTAGAGGCTTTCAGATGAGAGTATTTCATACAGTTGTTTCCATTTTTGGTATTGTTATATCTTGTTTAGACATTATTTTACTCAGTATTATCCAGCTTTGAACTTTATGGTAGACTTTTGCTAGATTTTTGCATTTATTCAGTTATATTGTTATTACAGCATTACTATTATACAAAGCTCACAACAGGTACCAGTTCTGGGTTAGCTAGTGGTCCTTCGAGATTGTTAGCACCGTGTAGCATCCGGGGTACTAGACTCAGGGCGTTATAGAGGTTGGGTAGTTTTATTAGGATAATGTCTTTTTTAAAATTAAAATATATATAAAAATAAATAATAATAATATTAATAACAATAATAAAAGAATATGTATTAATTAATTTTTTATTTATAAAAATATAATAAAAATTTATAAATAGCCCAAAATTAAGATAATAGTAAAACTACTAACTTATTTATTAAAATTAAAAGGAAATATATTTTTGAATTTTTTTTATTATTTTAAACATAAAAATAAAATAAAAATTAATATATCTCAAAATGTAACTTTAACTATTTATTTATTTTCAATTAAAACTTATCAAAAATAAAATAAGAGCTAAAATAGATATTGGACAAAAATATAAATATTTAATACCAAAAAATAGGTTAAAACTCGGATAGGGTCAAAAATCATGTATCTACAGGTATTATCCCCGTTTGTTTCAAATCTGCATCTGTACTATTTGATCCCAGATCGACTTTCTCCTAAGTGTTTGTGTATTTTTCTTCAGATTTTAATTCTGTTAGTGAGCCTCTTTCTATGCATGTTCATATATCTACCCTGGTAGGTGATTCTTTTGTGGCGGATCGGGTACACCTATCTTGTGTTTTGACTTTTGCCGGGCATGAAACCTTGGTAGACTTGCTTGTGTCAGAGATGGTCGATTTT
>NW_025886953.1:0-2697 GCF_002878395.1 Capsicum annuum
TATGGACTGCGTACATCTTACCCCCCAGACCCCACTAGGTGGGAATACACTGGGTTTGTTGTTGTTGTTGTAATAGAGTAGAATTTCCTCCGGTCTTTATAAAACAAAATAAAAATTGCTCTCAAGGGTGTGGCCTGGTGGTTCAATGAAGTTGGGTTGAACACCATGAGGTCTCAGGTTTAATTCTCAATAGAGACAAAAAAAAAAGGGCAGCCCGGTGCACTAAAGCTACCGCTATGTGCGGTGTCCGGGGAAGGGCCCTACCACAAAGGTGTATCGTACGCAACCTTACTTTGCATTTCTGCCAGAGGTTGTTTCCAAGGCTTGAACCCGTGACCTCCTAGCCACATGGCAGCAACTTTACCAGTTACTCCAAGAGACAAACACTAGGTGATTTTTTCTCGTCTGTTCTAGCCTTGATGGACAGAGTTACTTGGTACCTGTTGCTGGTGGGAGGTGGCAGGTTTCTCGTGGAATTAGTCGAGGGGTGCGCAAGCTAGCTCAGACATAATTGTTATTTTAAAAAAAAATGAAAATCCTGGCTGGAAGCACAAACAAAAAGAGATGTTTTTGGGTTGATCAGTTTAAAGTGTATGATGAATTAGTAGTAATTTGATTGAAGTTCAACTATTGAATGAAGGAAGATTCTGTTGGTTTCAGGTTTAGGATATTAACGACAACAATAACAACATACCTAGTGTAATCTCACAAGTGGGTCTAGGAGGGTAGAGTGTGCCCACACCTTACCTCTGCCCTTTTTTGAATAACCGTGATTTTCGGGCCAGCTTGCGTGCACATGACTAATTTCACGGGATACTTGTAATAGGTACTAGGTAACTCTATCCATCGCTAGGACATATGGGAAGAAATCACCCAATGATTTTTTCTCTGCTGAGATTTGAATCTGAGACCTCATGATTCTCTTCTCACCCATTTCATTGACCAATAGACCACATCCATGGGTGCTTCAGACCTTACCCCTACCTTACGAGATAGAGGGGATTTTTGGTAGATCCTCGATTTAAATAAAACATTTCCAAGCAGTTTGAAAAAGAGATGCAAAAATGAGGGTGTGTAGGATATTGTTGATTCATATTAGAAGACCTTTTTTTAGAAATGGATTTTTGTACAAATAATGTTTGGTGGCTGCACATTTCTTAGCCATATGCATTGCCCGAACCTTAAATAGAAGGGTGTGGAGGTCGCGGATTTGGGCAGAAGGTTAGTAGATAGTGGAGCGTTGTTTTGCTTTTCTATGGGTTTAGGCTTCGTGGCGTATGGCTTAATATTAGGCTTATTCTTGTAGTTTCTCACTTTTGATGTCTAGCACCATCTGTTATTTATTGTGTTTTGATTACCACACTATTTTTTTGTTGTTAATGTTCCCTAGTTCCTTATGGGAATACTCTATTCAGGTTTCCTTATTAGTTGCTATATTTTCTTCTCTGTCAATTTTCTTTTCATAACTATATTTAATGCACTTGAGCCGAAGGTCCTTTGGAAAACAACCTCTCTACTTCCGTAAGGTAGAGGTGAGGTCTGCATACATTCTACCCTGGTATATTGTTATGCATTGCCCGAAACCCACAGACAAGAAAGAATAGGAAAAAGAGTTGACTCTTTTATTGTCTGTCATGTTTTGAAGGATATCTTTGGGCTTAAGAGCTATTTGAAAGTACTTTGAGTTCCACAAAAATGTAACTTGAAGTTTGAATTTTGGAAGGCGTGAATTTTAGATGGTGGCTCATAGGTATTTGGTAAGAATTTAGTTATTATTCCACTGCTTATAGTCTTGAGCCGGGGGTCTTTCAAAAACAGCCTCTCTACCTCACCTCTGAGGTAGTGGTACAGACCACGTACACTTTACCCTCCCCCGATTCCACTTTGTGGTAATATACTGGATATGTTGTTCATGTCTCAGGTGGGGGAAGAACATGATTTCATATACTTTACTGTCAAATATGCCTGATCAATGTCTTTTTGGCTTGGGAAAGAGAGGGAAGAGGTTCCACTCTTATCCGATATGTTAAGTAATTGTTATGGAATGGAAGTGGCCAAAGGGGTACCAACATTTCTGGAATACTGTTCTGCTGAAAAGATATTAATGGTTTGTTGAGATATAAATTATTTCTTGTAGGATGGTGAAAGCTCATATTGATGACCTTACTCCATCCTTTCTTGATGTAGAGTATTTGAATAGAGAATAATGCCTTAGCTCACTTTATGGTACATGCAGCAGAATTTAACTCTTTTTCTTTTTTGTGGTGGTGGGGGGGGCGTTCAACCATCCTGAAAGAAGTCTTTTATCTTTTTATGAAGGTGTTTTCCAAGTTTTCATGCAAAGCTTGTTTTCAGATTTTTGCTTGTTTTCAGATTTTTGCAGAGGTGGTCTCCTGGTTATTATTGTGTTCTTGTTTTTTATTTGCATTTAACTTGTCACCGAGGGACTCCAGCTTCTAGCCACCTAACTTTATCTCCTGCTTTTTTAACAGTGGGATGCTGGAAATAATGAATTTCCAGTTCCTCCCCAAGAATACAATCCACTTGATGAGCCAAGTCCTTTAGGCCTGAGATTGAGATAGAGTCCATCTTTGTTAGATTTAATCCAGATGAGGCTGTCACAAAACAATGCTTCCTCCACTGCATCTTTAGCTCCTGAAAACCCTTCTGCTGGAAGCAACAAGGAAACAAGGGGTG